>NC_080735.1:17973916-17978916 GCF_019097595.1 Hemibagrus wyckioides | reverse complement strand
ACACTACACTACACATCACTACACATCACTACACATCACTACACATCACTACACTACACTACACATCACTACACTACACTACACATCACTACACATCACTACACTACACATCACTACACTACACATCACTACACTACACAACACTACACTACACTACACTACACATCACTACACAACACTACACTACACTACACTACACATCACTACACTACACTACATTACACTATACTACACTACACAACACTACACATCACTACACTACACTACACATCACAACACTACACAACACTACACTACACTACACTATACTACACATCACTACACTACACAACACTACACATCACTACACTACACAACACTATACATCACTACACTACACATCACAACACTACACTACACATCACAACACTACACTACACTACACATCACTACACATCACTACACATCACTACACTACACTACACATCACTACACTACACTACACATCACTACACTACACTACACATCACTACACTACACAACACTACACATCACTACACTACACATCACTACACTACACAACACTACACATCACTACACTACACAACACTACACTACACTACACTATACATCACTACACTACACATCACAACACTACACTACACAACACTACACTACACATCACTACACTACACAACACTACACTACACTACACTACACTACACTACACATCACAACACTACACTACACATCACTACACTACACATCACTACACTACACATCACTACACAACACTACACATCACTACACTACACTATACAACACTACACTACACATCACAACACTACACTACACATCACTACACTACACAACACTACACTACACATCACTACACTACACATCACAACACTACACTACACATCACTACACTACACATCACTACACAACACTACACTACACTACACATCACTACACAACACTACACTACACTACACATCACTACACAACACTACACTACACTACACATCACTACACAACACTACACTACACTACACATCACTACACAACACTACACTACACTACACATCACTACACAACACTACACATCACTACACTACACATCACTACACAACACTACACATCACTACACTACACATCACTACACAACACTACACTACACATCACTACACTACACTACACATCACTACACTACACATCACTACACTACACATCACTACACTACACTACACTACACTACACTACACAACACTACACATCACTACACTACACTACACATCACTACACTACACATCACATCACAACACTACACTACACTACACTACACTACACATCACTACACTACACATCACTACACTACACTACACTACACTACACATCACTACACATCACTACACTACACTACACTACACTACACATCACTACACAACACTACACATCACTACACATCACTACACTACAGATCACAACACTACACTACACTACACTACACTACACATCACTACACTACACTACACATCACTACACTACACATCACAACACTACACTACACATCACTACACTACACATCACAACACTACACTACACATCACTACACATCACTACACTACACTACACATCACTACACTACACATCACTACACTACACTACACATCACTACACTACACTACACTACACATCACTACACTACACTACACTACACTACACATCACTACACTACACATCACTACACTACACATCACTACACTACACTACACTACACATCACTACACTACACTACACTACACATCACTACACATCACTACACTACACATCACTACACTACACTACACATCACTACACATCACTACACTACACATCACTACACTACACAACACTACACTACACTACACTACACTACACTACACATCACTACACTACACATCACTACACATCACATCACTACACTACACAACACTACACTACACTACACATCACATCACTACACATCACATCACTACACATCACATCACTACACTACACATCACTACACTACACAACACTACACTACACATCACTACACTACACTACACTACACTACACATCACAACACTACACTACACTACACATCACTACACTACACTACACATCACTACACTACACTACACTACACATCACTACACTACACTACACTACACTCCACTACACATCACTACACTACACTACACTACACATCACATCACTACACTACACATCACTACACTACACTACACATACACATCACTACACATCACTACACTACACATCACTACACATCACTACACATCACTACACTACACTACACTACACATCACTACACTACACATCACTACACATCACTACACTACACATCACTACACTACACTACACATCATTACACTACACTACACTACACTACACTACACTACACATCACTACACTACACTACACTACACTACACATCACTACACTACACTACACATCACTACACATCACTACACATCACTACACATCACAACGCTACACATCACTACGCTACACAACACATCACTACGCTACACTACACATCACTACACTACGCTACACTACACATCACTACACTACACTACACATCACTACGCTACACTACACATCACTACGCTACACATCACTACGCTACACATCACTACACATCACTACACTACACATCACTACACATCACTACACTACACATCACTACACTACACTACACATCACTACACTACACTACACATCACTACACTACACATCACTACACTACACTACACTACACATCACTACACAACACTACACTACACATCACTACACTACACTACACTACACATCACTACACTACACATCACTACACTACACTACACATCACTACACTACACACTACACATCACTACACATCACTACACTACACATCACTACACATCACTACACTACACATCACTACACATCACTACACTACACATCACTACACTACACATCACTACACTACACAACACTACACTACACTACACAACACTACACACCACTACACTACACTACACCTCACTACACAACACTACACAACACTACACAACACTACACTACACTACACAACACTACACTACACTACACTACACTACACATCACTACACTACACTACACTACACATCACTACACTACACATCACTACACATCACTACACAACACTACACAACACTACACAACACTACACAACACTACACTACACTACACAACACTACACTACACTACACTACACATCACTACACTACACTACACTACACATCACTACACTACACTACACATCACTACACTACACTACACATCACTACACTACACAACACTACACTACACTACACATCACTACAGAACATTACACTACACTACACATCACTACACTACACTACACTACACTACACATCACTACACTACACTACACTACACATCACACTACACTACACATCACTACACATCACTACACTACACTACACTACACATAACTACACTACACATCACTACACTACACATCACTACACTACACTACACTACACATCACTACACAACACTACACATCACTACACTACACATCACTACACAACACTACACTACACATCACTACACTACACATCACTACACTACACATCACTACACTACACTACACATCACTACACTACACATCACTACACTACACTACACATCACTACACTACACATCACAACACTACACTACACTACACTACACTACACATCACTACACTACACATCACTACACTACACATCACTACACAACACTACACTACACATCACTACACAACACTACACATCACTACACTACACATCACTACACAACACTACACTACACATCACTACACTACACATCACTACACTACACATCACTACACTACACATCACTACACTACACTACACATCACTACACTACACATCACTACACTACACTACACATCACTACACTACACTACACTACACATCACTACACTACACATCACTACACTACACTACACATCACTACACTACACATCACTACACTACACTACACTACACTACACATCACTACACTACACATCACTACACTACACTACACTACACTACACATCACTACACATCACTACACTACACTACACATCACTACACTACACATCACTACACTACACTACACATCACTACACTACACTACACTACACATCACTACACTACACTACACTACACATCACTACACTACACATCACTACACTACACATCACTACACTACACTACACTACACATCACTACACTACACTACACTACACATCACTACACATCACTACACTACACATCACTACACTACACTACACATCACTACACATCACTACACTACACATCACTACACTACACAACACTACACTACACTACACTACACTACACATCACTACACTACACATCACTACACATCACATCACTACACTACACAACACTACACTACACTACACATCACATCACTACACATCACATCACTACACATCACATCACTACACTACACATCACTACACTACACAACACTACACTACACATCACTACACTACACTACACTACACTACACATCACAACACTACACTACACTACACATCACTACACTACACTACACATCACTACACTACACTACACTACACATCACTACACTACACTACACTACACTACACTACACATCACTACACTACACTACACTACACATCACTACACTACACTACACATCACTACACTACACTACACTACACATCACTACACTACACTACACTACACATCACTACACTACACTACACATCACTACACTACACTACACTACACATCACTACACTACACTACACATCACTACACTACACTACACTACACATCACTACACTACACTACACATCACTACACTACACATCACTACACTACACTACACTACACATCACTACACTACACTACACTACACTACACATCACTACACTACACTACACA
>NC_080735.1:17941416-17968916 GCF_019097595.1 Hemibagrus wyckioides | reverse complement strand
CGCTGTTGTTATTGTCAACGCTGGGTCTCATGAGAAGAACAAACTTCTTATCTTACACAACATGATCTCTGCTCATTATTTACTCTGCTCGGTTTCAAAGCCATCCTCCGTCACAATATTTGTAATAGCATGAGACTTTAAAAATTAAAATAATTGCAGTTTAAGGAAATATTTTTACAGAGCTTTAAAAAAACTTTGTAATTAAGTGTGTAAAGTTTGAAATTATTTGAAACTATTTGAGTTAGCTAGCATGTATTCAGCTGTCAGGGTTTAAAGTGATATTGGACTGATTTTGGCAGACCTGGCAACCCTGTGGTTACTGACGATACATTCCGAACACCTAGAAATACAGGCCTGGGGAATTGGCTCTTAATTAATGTCTCAACAGATGCTCTTACCAAGTCCGTGTGTGTGTGTGTGTGTTGCAGACTAGGCTGAAGCTGCTGAAGAATCTACTGAGTAAACATGGCAACCCACTGACACAGAAAGAGCTCTGTCAGTTAGCCAGGTCTGTTCTCTAACACACACATACAGAAATGTGTAAGAGAAAAACAACAGACTGGGCTATTATGATAATCATGGAGGTGTGTGTGTGTGTGTGTGTAGGATGACTGATGGTTACTCAGGCAGTGATCTGACCTCCTTAGCTAAAGATGCTGCACTGGGCCCCATACGAGGTGAGATTACAGAACAGAAACACGTCTGTGTATTTATTTGTGTTTATTCTGTGTGTGTTCTGATCTCTGCTTGTCCACAGAGCTTCGTCCAGAGCAAGTCAGGAACATGGATGCAAACGAGGTACAACTGTTTGTGTTCTTTCTTTGTTTTCTTGTGTGTGTGTTAATGTACAAAATCTAAGTTTAATTGTAACAAAGATATTGCAGAAATAGTTAAGTTTCAATTAGAAAAGAATTTAAGTAGCAGGCCACGCCTCCTTCAAGCAAGATTGACACACAGCTGCCACGCCTCCTTCACTCTAGCTTGACACAAGGAGGCCACGCCTCCTTCACTCTTGAATGACACATGGAGGCCACGCCTCCGTCACTATACACTGACACACAGAGGCCACGCCTCCGTCACTATACACTGACACACAGAGGCCACGCCTCCGTCACTATACGCTGACACACAGAGGCCACGCCTCCGTCACTATACGCTGACACACAGAGGCCACGCCTCCGTCACTATACGCTGACACACAGAGGCCACGCCTCCGTCACTATACGCTGACACACAGAGGCCACGCCTCCGTCACTATACGCTGACACACAGAGGCTACGCCTCCGTCACTATACGCTGACACACAGAGGCCACGCCTCCGTCACTATACGCTGACACACAGAGGCCACGCCTCCGTCACTATACACTGACACACAGAGGCCACGCCTCCTTCACTATACACTGACACACAGAGGCCACGCCTCCTTCACTCAGAACTGATGCAGAGGCCACACCTCTTTCAGGACTGACAGGCCACACCAAGAATCCAAAATAATGTCTCTATCTCTGTTTCCGTCTCTGTCACAGATGAGGAACATCCGTTTCTCGGATTTCACCGAGTCTCTGAAGAAGATCAAGAAGAGTGTCAGTCCTCAGACTCTGGAGCAGTACACACGCTGGAACCGGGAGTATGGAGACACCACGGCTGTATGACGCACACATACAAAAGAGAAACACTCCTCCTCATGTGACCTCTGGACTGTGACCTGAGACGTTATTGATGTTTTTTTCCAATCACATGAACTGTTGTTAAACCCTGCTGTTTATACCGTTTACAATTGGAGTTCAGATGATTTTGAACGTGAGCTTGTTCTTACTGTGATTGAGCAGAGCTGAGATTTGGGAGATGACACTGACTTGGGAGGAGCCAATTGACACAAATCACCGGTGAAGGAAGAAAGGATGATTATTTTGTTTTAAGTGTTAACTTTTGCCAGAAGAAACCAGGCTTCCACATTATACATCACACATCTTCGGGTATTTTTGTTCTCTTACTGCATGCAAAAAAACAAGAACCGGCACCCGACATACGCTGAGGTTTTGGGTACTTTCGGGGACTGGAACGTAATTTCAGTGACATCATCAGTAGTGTGCATCAACACGTGCAGTTAAGTTGAACGTGGAAATATGTTCAGATTTTCTGGCTGTTTTTGTGACATATTTAGTGTGACAGAAAGGCTCAGTGATTACAGATACTTAAATTGTGTTAATGCTAAAACAAAACATTACAACCTTTTTAATTACCGCCGTGAAATAAAACGACAAACTGCAATATTCTGAAATATTCTTAGACATGGATGGCTTTTTTTTTTAACAAACTCAGCACCAACAATCATAACTCGCGTATATTTATTTTAATATTAAACAATCTATAATCCACAATATAGCCCCGCCCCCTCTGAGGATGCGTCTGGCGGATCTTCGCATCGGTGCCTTAGCTTTCCTGCAGTTTCTTGATATGAATTTCAGGCTGTTCAATTAAGGCAGAGCCTGAGATGTGTGCTGTAGCAGAAACAGGCTCTGATCTCAGCTTTGCCGTTCTTTCTACAGAGTCGGTAGTGAATAACCCAAGTAAGCTCCGTAAATGGTACAGAATTGCATGGAACAAGAACTGCCAAAAAGTCTTGTATTTAAAGCAATAACTTGTAAAACATGATGTCAGAGGAGATGTACGCTCTGTATTGTGTGTAGTATTTATTGTAAGAGCCAGAAAACCTAAATATATATTGTAAATTTTAAGAGTTTGAGGAATTGTGTGTTCGTTTTCGCTCTGTCTATAGTGCCAGTGTTTACCAGCAGGGGGCAGCAGATACGCAGCAAATCTATGGCTCACTGCAAAATAAATGAAGCCTGAAGGTGTAGAGAAGAAATATTGCAGAAGATTAAAGTATGTTTTTGTGTATTTGATGCCTGTGTATTCATTTGAATGCTAATTCGTGTAAAATATGCGAGTTCTGCATAAAAATAGCTATAAATATCGGTATAAACATCAGACATCGTAAGAAATCATTCATTATGATATGGTATTTATTTCATGTGGAAATTATGTGAAAATTGAAAATATTTTTGATTCATTAAGTTCATACATTGCGCATTAATTGTGAATTTTATAATCAGTGTTAGCATGAAAAACAACTCTCCATTGGAACACTTGTGCCAAAAAGTCGATCACAAAGCTGTTCATTTCAACGTTCTTCTTCTTCTTTGGGCTTTTCCCACAGCGAATCATCTCTCTCCACCTATCCCTATCTTCTGCATCCTCAACACTAGCTTCGTATCCTCATTTATTCCATCCATATACCTCCTCTTTGCCTCCTGCCTGGCAGCTCCATGTCCAACATTCTCCTACCAATATATTCACTCTCCCTCCTCTGGACATGTCCAAACCATCTTAATCTGTCCTCCCTAACTTTGTCCCCCAAACGTCCAACATGAGCCATCCCTCTGATGGATTTGTTGGTTAATGTCAACGTTAACATTGGAAATAGACTCTTTTTAGTTTCTAATTCTGAATATATGTTTTATGTGGGCTTGAATTAAATACTAAAAGGTTTCGGTAGCTCAGTGAATTTAAATGTTTGCTAGCAAACTAGCAGTTCGACATTCAAATCGCTTTGCTAACAGGACCGTTTCCTCAAAGTTGGGTTTAGCAATGTAGCTAGCTTATTTTAGAGTATAAAGTAGAGTTTGATTAATGACATGTTAACTAAATTAACATTTCATTTTTTGTCACCAAAGTGACTTTTTTGTTGTTTTTTTTCCATACAGGTCTAGTGGAGTGCCCTTTAGCTATGCTAGCACACCACATCTATATAATGAAGTCATTTTAATTAACATTAAAAAGCAGCAAATGTAAATTAATGACTAGACTGGGGATGACTAGCTGTGAGCTGGAGTAATTCTATTGCGATAGAGTTTGTAGAGGACCCAGACTCCGACAACAGGAAGACACAAAGGACAAAAACGAATTGATGCTATAATTGCATATTGCACTTTAATGTCTGAAATGTAGGACGTCCATGTAACAGTTTACATTCACATTAGTTTGCATAATAACTAGACTGGAGTCAACATTCCCAACACCATGAAGGTGCATCAGATCCTGGATCAGTAACTAAAGCAATCAACATTTGGAGCTTCAGTGTGTGTGTGTGTGTGTGTGTGTGTTCAGTCTATCAGCACTCTGTAATCCACCTCAAAACAGCAGAGCTTCACAGTTTACATTCTAAATGAGTACAAGGGCCATTTAATGCCTTAAGTGCTTTAAAATTCTTCAAGACACGCACACACACACACTAAACAGGCTTGAGGTTGATCAGAGATTAAATAAAGGACAGGCAGATCTGTGTATTTTGGTTTGCGTGTGTGTGTGTGGTCTCAGTGGTCCAGGATGCGCAAGTTCCCGGAGACGATCTTGTTTTCCAGCATCGCTCCGGCTGGAATGTCGATCCGGTCTCCGTGATTAGCGATGATGATCACTGTGCCCTGAAACACAGAGGGGAAACGTGAAGAAACTAAAACATTCATTTTCTGAACTCCTAGATAGATAGATAGATACTTTATTCATCCCAAAGGGAAAGTCACAGATTTAGCCATTCATCCAAGTACATCGCTATCCAACATATTTCATCCATATCCACTTAACTCCATCCATCCATCCCTCTCTCTCTCTGTATCCACCAATCCATAGCCATTCATTTATCAGTCCACTCATTCATCCATCACTGATCCATTCAATTTCATTCATCTACTGTACAATCGTCCATTAATCACCATCCACAAGAGGCAATTCATATTCATTATTCATCTCCATTCCCTTCCATTTATCTCCAGGCACTGTATTTATATTGATTCATTCATCTCCTTCATCTTAATGCCATATCGATATCTAGCCATCGCTCGACCCACAACCCTTTACTCAGCTCCGTCCAACCGTTTGTTGGATTCATGTCCATCTTCGTCCACATACACTTCCCATATCCATCCCTCTCTTCTCTACTGTTTACCTTCAGAGTGACCTGCTTTCCGAAAGTAACGTCTCCCGACACGGTGAGGTGATCCAGCTCCAGCATGTCTGGGATGCTCTCAAACCTCCGCAGGAAGTCCTGCACCTAGAGCAGAAAAAAAAAACCCACGCTTCTGTACCGGTATGTTGATGTGTCCGGCGCCCAGGTTATTGACGTCGGACCCGGTCGTACATTAGCCAGGGTGTGTGCTGAACTTGTTTAGAGTTTAAAGACCACATAAACTTGGCTGTGTGCTTTATGGCGCAATAAGTCCATAGGTGAAATCTGAGCAAAGAGCAACGGAGGACAAGTGCAGCCTTGCAGCAGTAACTGAACATGGACAGTATTCTAGCTGTAACTGGTCCATGTTTAATAGTTAATCCGATGCTAGTCACATGGTTACCTTGGTGAAGGAGCTGCCTAGTTTGACATGCGGCGTGGTCGGGAACTCTCTCTTCTCGCTCATGGTGAGAGAGCCCGCGTCCATGGTGTACAGGTTGGACATGACCAGCAAGAGGTCGGAGGTGGTCTTGACCGGCAGGAAGCGGCTGCGTGGGACGTTGATGCCCAGAGCGTTGTCGAAGCTTTTGATGGCAGCACCGACGGCTGTTTCCAGCTGGATCACGTTCAGACCACCATCCAGAGTCTGGACACACAGCATGGAGATAATAAAACATTTCAAAGAACATATCCCATGCATTTTATTATTAACGAATAGATTCTCAGTGTCCTGGTCAGGGCCGCTGTGGATCCTGAGCCTATCCTGGGAATACTGGGTGTGATCGTGGGAACACACTTTCACCTAGGGACACTTTAGCATAGCAAAACCACAGAGTTTTTTGGAGATGGAAAGGAACCTAGAGGAAACCCACAGAGGCCCTGGGACACAGAAACCTGAGATCAGGATTAAACTAGGGATCCTAAATTTAGAGGCGGCAACGTTTTTGCATTATTAAAATTATACAATTAAATTATTATAATGCCATCATGTGTGTGTTTTTACCTTGGGGTTAACAATGATCTCCAGGTCCATGGCGTTCTGCTCATGCAGCCTCTTAATAGCAGGCAGGCTGATCCACAGGTTGTTGGTGTTGAAGATCTTGAACTTGGTGACGGATTTGAACTCGTCCACGTGTGCTTTGGGAACCTGAGCGATCTCCAGCAGCCTGAGCTTATTGTCGTACTGAATCAGAGTCCCACCCTGATAGAGAGACACAACACACTCCCTGTTCATGCCTAACGCCAAGGAAAAACTGCTAAGTGTCTCTCTCTCTCACACACACGCTTTCTCGCTCTCCTGGGCCTCACCTTGACATCAGCACGGGTCTTGTCGGTGACCTCCATGACGAACTCGCAGCGCCTGTCGGCTGGTTGGCTCATCAGGTGACTGAGGATGTGCAGGTCGACAGTCGCACCCAGGTTATCGATATTGGACACAAAGATATACTCCTTGCCCTCAGAGATGAGCTGATCCAACAGGCCAGAGTTATAGAAGCTGGCGTAGATGTCCCCGTGGCCCGGAGGGTACCACGCCTCCGAGTTCTCCCCCGTCAGACCCATGTTTGTCGCCACTGGCAACAAAGACTCCTTATTGATCCGGGGATATCTGCAGAGAGGGAATGTTATGAGTACGGAACAGCATAAAGAGTTAGATAGAAAAAAAACACACAAGATATAGTTTATAGGACGCGTGTGTGTGTGTGTGTACCTGCTTTGGTTGAAGGTGTGTATTTTGACACGGTGGTGAGTGTATTTCTGCAGGATCTTCTTGGTGTCTTCATCAGTGTTAAAGCTGTTCATCAGGACCAGAGGGACGTCAGCGTTGTAGGTTTTATTCAGATGCTGCAGTACACACACACACACACACACACTCATGAAAGCACCTTTGACGAGACAGAACTGTGTAACCATGTAAATGTGTGTCTGAAGAGGATTAGTGATTTACACATGAACAAGTGAATCTGTGCATCGTTGATATCATGTAGGTTATAACAGCGGTCAGGAGTTTCCACATGGGCTACTGCTGTTTCAGTCACGCTCTACTACTGTATAATTTCCACTGTTTTCCTGAACACACAATACTTTAAAAAATGTTTGATGGCAACCCAAAGCAGCTTCACACACATTTGATTCACTTCCTGCAGTCATATACATAGATCAGGCATAACATTATGACCACCTGCCTAATATTGTATTGGTCCCCCTTTTGCTGCCAAAACAGCCCTGACCCGTCCTGCACTGTGCTTTCTGACACCTTTCTTTCAGAATCCATTTTTCCTGCTTCCAACACATCAACTTTGAGGACAAAATGTTGACTTGCTGCAGAATATACATCACCCACTAACAGGTGCCATGATGAGATAATCAGTCTTATTCACTTCACATCTCACTGCTCACAATGTTATGGGGCTGATCGGTGTGTATATATAGTGTGTGTGTGTGTGTGTGTGTCTCGAGCGCACCTCTATCTGCTTCACGGTCAGGTCCAGGAAGGTGTTCTCACTGCGGACGCTGATCAGACTCTTCGGGCCTTTACAGCCCATGCTGGTGCCCAGACCTCCATTCAGCTTCACCACCGCCAGTTTGTTCAGACTGGCAGCCACGCCCTCAGGTAACTGCTTCGCCCGGATCCTCTCATACGGCTGGATCTGAGAGAAAGACGGCGAGATTGGGTTACTGAACTGCTTTAAATGCTGCAACAACAGCGTGTAAAAGAAACCACACCATTAACACCAACACTGAACTTCAACACAAAATCAAGACAAGAATGAACCATTTATTTACAGCATTATGTCCAAAAATGATCTGACAAACATTTATAACTCAGACCTGAATCTTTAATCGGTACGTGTATAAATCTAGTGAATGTGTCTGATTCCTAGAGAAACTCTTGAGCTTTTGACCTTGTGAGTGTGAACGCTGCCAGCCGAAGGGGGAGAAGAAAGAGTGAAAGGACGACAAGATGTGTGAAGGAAGGAATTAGAAGGGGGGAGAGAAAGAGAGAGAGAAGGGATGCCATTTATCCCCATTATAGCCATGGAAGGCCCAAGTATTCAAAAAGCATTACCCTGGCAACACACACACACACACACACACACACACACTCTTACAGCTCCAGAAATCCGTCCTCAGGCAGCTCCGTGTACAGATAAGCCTTCATGCTTCTCATATTAACCCACCGAGTTACCACATCCAGAGAAGCGCAGGTTTAGTCACACCGTGAACACAAGACCACGTTAGTTTTGGAGTAAAGACACATTAAACCCTTCACCACGCCTGTAAGACGACGTTATGTAGCAACGTTTAATGCTAAAACCTCGTAGTTCACTTCATACAATGATGACAATTATACTATCTGTATGATTTTATGTTTATTCAGCAGATCACAGGAAGCCTTTTAAACAAACACACTATGACAAACACTATAAATCAATGCTAATTATCATGAGGTATCTTTCTATGCTAGATTTCCGTAAGCTAACGTTGGGATCGAGTGCTGGAGTTCCAGTTTCATTTTCCAAATAAATTTGCTGTTTTTAAGTAGAAACATGGAGCATGAGCAGTCTGGTGATTGGGATAAACAACTTAACTAGCTCTAGCGCTCTTAGACAATGTAATGTTGGTAGGGTTTCCATGGAGACAAACAAAAGCTACAGAGAATGTTACCATCTTCCTCAGAAACGGTGATTAAATGCTACAATTCCACTGTAATCACCTCCACAGAGGACACTAAAGATGGCGGAAGCAGTGGCCCAGCGCACGAGGTGACCTACAGCAGCACCTGAACAAAACGTGACCACACCCCCTAGCAATGCAGATTCAGATCTAGGGATTGTGCAGACATGCTTGGGTTAAAGGTCGTCGCCTCCAAGGTGACTCTGGGAAAAGTTTAGAGGCGACTGGGGATCGGGTTTCGAATTCCGTTCAGTTCATGAATGCAGCGTGTTTCATACGCCGTCTGTGTGACTCCAGACCTTTATCCAGCAGCACAGATGGATATATCCGTACACACACACGTACACACACACGTACACACACACGTACACACACACGTACACACACACGTACACACACACGTACACACACACACACACACGTACACACACACACACACACGTACACACACACACACACACGTACACACACACACACGTACACACACACACACACGTACACACACACACACGTACACACACACACACGTACACACACACACACACGTACACACACACACACACACGTACACACACACGTACACACACACACACACGTACACACACACACACACACACACGTACACACACACGTACACACACACACACACGTACACACACACACACACGTACACACACACACACACGTACACACACACGTACACACACACACACGTACACACACTGCATTCTCTAGTTCTGATACTGATGTTATTGATTTTTATTGAGCTCTGTGATCCGTCTTCTAAACCATCTTTGAGGTTTCACGGCTCTCCTGCTAGCACAACTCATGGAAAAAGAGAACATTTTTATTGAGGTCAGAAACATCAGGAGAACAATGACTTCTGGTGCCGAGTCCCAGTCCCGTGGCCGAGATCTCGCCTGAACAGCAGCTGCTGAGGATAAAGCGAACCGGCTTGACGTCCACCTGATACGCCTCAGTGCCTCGTTATCCAGTCGTATCAGGTGCATTAGAGCAGCGGGGGAAAAAACGGCTGAACGTCCGATTCCTCATCAGCTGTTTTAGGTCTAGTAACCCAACCCGAGCTGAATGACCGGCGTCCAGATGAAAGAAATGTCAGCCATCTTCCTTCTCTATCCCTGTCCAAGTCTCTGTCTCTCTGTGGCTGAATGCTGCAGGGGTCAGGCTATTCATAGTCCTCCTTTCTGTCTGGGGATATCAGTGGAACGTGCGTGTGCACGCGTGGTGTGTGTGTGTGCGCACACGCGTGGTGTGTGTGTGTGTGTGTGTGTGTGTGTGTGTGTGTGTGTGTGTGTGTGTGTGTGTGCGTGTGCTGACACACTCTTCAGAAACATACACACAGATTAATATCCAAAGCCAGAGTCACACTATTCTCTCACACTCACAGTAACCCCAGCATGGGCCTCCACACACACACCTCTGTTAGAAGTAGTTCCCAGCTGGTTGCCACTTCATTTATAAGCAGTTGATAAAGTGCCAGTGCATCTACTACTCTCTTTCACGACTCGAGAAGAAGAAAAAGAGAGAGAAATTATAGCTCAGTATTTAAGAAGCAAAAGTTCAGCAAGTGAAAAACGAGTACTCTGTATAAAAAGGTAAAAAATGTTCACGTGGTAAAAATATGGTATGTGGAAACTAATGCAGCAGAAATTTAGATAAAAATATTAAATTTTAGGAATTTTAGAAATGTTTATTTATGTTGAATTATGTAGTAAAAACTCATTCTGTAATAATTTAGATTATGGAAGCATAATGCAGAAAAAATGTTGTTTGGGAAAATTCTTACATTTAGAACTAAAACTCCGGCAATGGAAATATTTAGACTACAATCTCTAAAAGCACTCAAAGCTATTAAACTGCGTCCTGGTCAATCACAGGTCAGTTCATCCACCATCTTCACCTCATCACTCAGACCCAATCCCATCTCCTGCTCTTTTTAAACCAGATTTCCTCTGCGTCCCTCTCAGTAGGAGGAAGCTGATAACAGGAAATCTGGCACAGCAGTTCAGGGTAATGTGGAGGTGCTGTTTTCTTATCGCAGCATGAGGGCCCATTTTCAGCCCTGAGCCTTCATTTAAAAACAAAACCCAACCTACGCAAATGTAACTAATGGAGCTGGTGACCGAGATCGGTCTAAAAATCAGATCACCTCCGGCATGTCCTGTGCTACTTATTTATGTACGTTGAGCTACAGGAGTGTGTGTGTGTGTGTGTGTGTGATCTCACCGAGTCCTCAGGAGGTCTGTTGATCTTGGGCCATTCCACAGAGGGACCCTTCACTTGGAGGAACCTGTGGAACAGCTGCTTAAACCCCTCGAAATCTTTCCTGGAGATCTGAGAAGAAAGGAAAGCAGCACACGTCATGGAGTCGGATCAAATACATCAGCTACAAATATCTGATGGTGCTGGAAGCGTGAGGAGCTCGGGGCTCTGTGATTCATCCTCACACTGAGTGTTGGGGGTAATTAAAACCAGTCACCTCTGACCTTCACACTAACAGCTTTGAACTCGCATCGTCAGAAGGAACGGGGTTTTAATCAAGCGATGGGAATCTCTCAGGAGACCAAGCGCTTTAATTACGGCTCGATCTGCTGCTGGAGGAGAGACACTGCTGGAACACTAAGCGGTCTGAAATACATCTGCTTTTCAGCACGGTTTATGGTACTTCATAAATTCCCATTAAAAATAAAAACGCGAAATATTATACTGTAATATTTATAATAATAAATATTATACTCTTTGCCACAGTTCCTCTCGTTTACCCTCGAGTCCCTGTCTTCCCTCCTGGATTCTTTTCCTGTCCCTTCTCGAATATCTGCAGCGTCCTTCACATGATAACCTTTTCTCTACGCCGTAACTTCTGGATCCTCTCTAAACGCCAGCCCGTGCACTCAGAGCCCCAGCGTGAAGCTGTATGTGAGGAATGTAGGACGAACCTCTCAGGAAGAATTTAAAGAGGTTTTACGTGACAAACTGTTTATAAAGCACTACCTACCTCAGCTTCGGCACCCTTGGCAGAGGAGAGAAGCTTCTCCAGCTCCGTGTGCATGGAGTTTTCATGCTGCTGCCTGAGCTTCTCCTGGAACTCCGTCATCACGCCGTTCAGGCCGCCTCGACTCAGTTCTACACACAAACACAAAGACCAGAAAAATCAACACTGACTTTTCTAAACTCTGTACTTTTACCAAGGATCTCTTCCATAATCAATCCTGACTACACTGATACCTATACAAGATGCAGAATAGGACACTCAAAAGCTACAATTTTTACCATCAAGAGAAAATCCACCACAGTGTCCATCATGTAAAACCCTTCTGTCCATCAAACATATTGTTTGAATGTAACACTTTTACCCCTAGAAGAAAACTCTTATTCTGTTGACACTTGAAAAAGTTTTTAAACAAGTAAACCCATCTTCGGTTTTAAAGTTCCTAAAAAAATTTTAATCTTAAACATCTTATATAGTTTTAATACCGAATAACAAAAACTGACTCTCGCCATGAATATAGCCATAGAAGCTGTTATGGTGTTAAAAAAGAAAGAAAGAAAGACACCGATACCAACATCTCCAGGCTTCACTTTATTTAATTATAGCTCCAAGCACCAGAAATACAGGACAGGATATGATCACTGTATCAGTACTAACTAATCTTCTTCTCATTTTTCTTCTTCTTGTGAATTATTTCTGGGATTTGGCAGACCTTATCCAGAGCGACTTACAATTTTCTCATTTCTTTTACAACTGAGTGTTAAGGGTCTTGCTCAGGGGCCCAACAGTGGTAGTCTAGTGGACCTTAACCAAGTCCAACACCTTAACCACTAAGTTACCACATCCCCATAATTCACCTGACTTAATCCAAAAGATTCATCACCAAGAATTAGTTTAGAAAATGTTTGAATTCCAAGCGCCATTGATGTCACAATGGTTCGACCAATCACCAGCTTTACTCCTCACTCTCTACTCTTCCTTCCTTTCCTTTTTCATTTGTTCCTTCTCCTTATATCCTTTCTCCTCCGCTTCCACCCGGTCCGAAAAATCTTCTCGCCAACATCTGGACGATTTTCATAACCGGTTTGCCCGTGACACCCAAACAAACTCAATTATTTCAGTAATCTGTTGTTGCTCTAAAAACCAAATTTGGTTGGGTGTGTGTGTGTGTGTGTGTGGGGGTGGGGGGGTTGTCACATGGGATATGATCTCACCATCCAACAAAGTCCAACTTCCACAGGAACACTCATACAACCAGAAACACATACATGGAAAGTTCTGGATTTGTATCTGTAACCAAACCCTAACATGTAGCGCAAAAGGATCAACTCAATCAGACCTCAGAGAATGTGATGTTTGGATTAAAGAAGAAAAAGAAAACAGATTAATTTCTATCCAAATAAACTTCTTTTCAGATTTTAAACAAAGTAAACACGTCCTTAAATGTTTCCACAGCGCAAAACAATGAAGCTGCCACTGGTTATAAGGAGAAACATCATCATCATCATCATCATCATCATCATCGCACCACTCACCCGCGACCGACAGAACCGACATGATAACGATGAGGTCGTTAAAAGTTGGTTTCTTAACGAAATCTCGCGATATTTCACTGCTCGGCTTTTTTTAATTAGCGCTCTGGTTTCGTGCGTGTTCTTCTCGAGGTCTTCGTATCAAGCCGGAGCAAAGACCATGGAGATCTTCTGGGGGTATTAACCCTCGAGTTAAAACAGCACCGGATGGCTTTTCCTCGAAGATGTTTAATAGTTTAAAATCCGTGATATTATACAGGATGTTTTTCAGCGCTGCCTCCTTTATTTACAACCATTCATCATCCGAGCTCAATCCGGACCACGTCCACACTCCTCCTCCTCTTCCTCGGGCTCTCTTTACTATCTTCCAATGTTTAAAATCCCCCAAACAACTTAATATTTCAACAGAGCTTAGTGTTTAGATCTAGTAGATCGAGGTATATATATAATCTGAGCCGATATGTTTAGCAGAAAGAAAGAAAAGAGAGAGAGAGAGAGAAAGAGTACACTGTACAGAGGCTCCGTTTCACCAAATTGTAGCACAGCCCACCTCCCCTCCCCTCCCCTCCCACCTTGAGGGGCAAATGAAGACTTTCTACCCCTGACCTGGGGGGGGGGGTAAATAAAAGCACAGAAACACTATTAATACATGTTTGGCAATCTGAGGACAGGACAGTGGAGTTAATCATTGAACACACACACACGCACGCACGCGCGCTGTTGTTTTTTTTTCTCAGTTTGCCTGATCTACAGCTCCACGTCCTGTGACTATTTTATTTATTTATCAAGGCAATAAAAAAAACCCAAGCAGAAGCAGCCGGAAAGCTCGATGCTCTGTGCCGCAAGCTTGTTTACCTTATAAAGCTCTACTTACTCCAAGGGCACAAGGGGAGGTTAGGTCAAGCGGTCAAACCCGAGCACAAAATGCGGGGACAGAAAGCCAAGCAGGTCATGCCGGCCATGCCTTTAAAGAGAAAGACGCTGTGCTCAGACTTTAAACTGATCACCGCTTTTCACAGCGGCTGTTTTACTCACTGGTCTCTCCAAACTGCGACAAAACTATCAACAGATAAGCACACGGAAGTTGCGACAGAATCCGCCGGCGTTTTATAGACTGAGATGATCGCCGACCAATCAGGATGAGGGGAAAGGCTGCGTCGACCAATCAGATCGCCGGGAATCACGTTGCCCGATCAAGGTAGATAATTGGCACAATGCTGCCACCGTCAGGTCGGAGATGGTAATGCACCGTTTTCCCCCCACGTTCACAACCATGGAGAACCTGCTGAGGTGCACGTTGTGGTGCTCTTACACACCTGACCTGCTGTTTAAGTGTCTTCGTGCAGAGGGAAAAAAAGGTGTAAATAGCGTTTACAGAAATTGTATCCTATAGCTACAAATTAATTAATTGTAATTAGTTATGTTAACTGACGTGTCTAGGAACTAGCAATAAAATTGTTAGAATTATGACTTACTGAAGCTATGTGTTTCATAACCTCACTTCAACTTCAGATGAGTGTAATAAGTTTCCAAACTGCTTGTGTATTGCCCAAAAGTATTGGGACACCCCTCCAGATCACTGAGTTCAGGTGTTGTTTTTCAGGGGTTGGGCTCAGCCCCTTAGTTCCAGTGAAAGGAACTCTTAATGCTTCAGCTTCATACCAAGACATTTTGGACAATTTCACGCTCTTTGTGGGGACAGTTTGGGGATGACCCCATTCCTGTTCCAACATGACTGCACACCAGTGACCAAAGCAAGGTCCATAAAGACATGGATGAGAGAGTTTGGTGTGGAGGAACTTGACTGAGTCCTGACCTCAACCCCATAGAACACCTTTGGGATGAATTAGAGTGGAGACTGTGAGCCAGACCTTCTCGTCTAACATCAGTGTCTGACCTCACAAATGTGCTTCTAGAGGAATGGTCAAAAATTCCCATAAACACACTCCTAAACCTTGTGGGAAGCCCTCCCAGAAGAGCTGAAGCTGTTATAGCTGTAAAGGGCAGAACAACTCCATATTACATTCATGTGCATGTAAAGACAGACGTCCTAAAACGTTTGGCCTGGCTCACAGTCTCCGCTCTGATTCATCCCAAAGGTGTTCTATGGGGTTGAGGTCAGGACTCTGTACATGAAATTGTTCAGAATGTCTTGGTATGAAGCTGAAGCATTAAGAGTTCCTTTCACTGGAACTAAGAGGCCGAGTTCAACCCCTGAATTCAAAGATTTTGAAGGTTGTCCCAAAACTTTTGGCGATACAGTGCATGTATTGTTAATCTGACTCTATGGTCAGTAACAGAAATCACAGAAAATCATGAAGCCTGAGAGACGACCTTCGTTTAAGACGTTCCTTTTATTGATTGTGCAGTTCCATTTTTTTGGGAGGGGACAATAAAGGTTTCCAACCATGAACAGCTTCTAGCTTTACTATTGCCCCCATTAACACTTTGTTAATGTACTGGTATGAAATGGTACAGATGCTCCTCACGTCGTTATAGCTTATGGAATGTCGCACACTCTCACACACACACTCTCGCACACTGACGATGTGGAGTTTTACAGTTTAGAAGAGTTTGGTTGCCGTTCTGTGGTGGAATCACGTAGTCACGCAGAGAGGAAGGACAGCGCTGTGTCTCGCTCCTCTATCAGCTCGGCCGCCGTGGCGTCCATCTTGGCCCGTGAGAAGTCGTTAATCGGCAGACCATCCACCACCCGCCAGGTCTTGTTCTGTAGAGAGGGGACGGGTGAAAGCAGAGAGGAACATACAGAAATGTTAATTAATAATTAAATAATTTCTTTCTAATTTTCTTTAATGAGGAGCTAATTATTTAATAATTAACGAGATGAGGCCAGACCTTGAGGGTGATGGGGAAGGAGTACATGAGATCATCCGGAACACCATAAGAGTTCCCAGTGGAGTAAACTCCCATAGACACAAACTCACTCTGCAGAGAGAGAGAGAGAGAGAGAGAAGGAGTAAGAGAGGCAGAGAGAAAGAGAGAGAGACAGAGAGATAGAAAGAGAAAGACATTCAGAAAGAGAGAGAGGAGAGAGAGACAGAGGGAGAGAGAGATAGAAAGAAAGAAAGAAAGAAAGAAAGAGACAGAGAGGAGAGGGGGAGAAAGAGAGGCGGAGTGAGAGAGAGAGAGAGAGAGATTGATGTAATGTTGTGAAACTTAAACACAGTCTACATTAGAAGGACAGGGCAGTACACTCGTGTGTTTTCACTGCAGACCTACATCGGGAGTGCCGAACCAGATGTCCCTCATGTGGTCACAGATGGCCTTTGCAGCGGACATGGCACTGGACAGCTTCCTGGCTTTGATGACGGCCGCACCACGCTGCTGCACCGTCTGGGAGAAAGAGAGGAAAGAGAACCCATGTTAAACAGCGAGTAGTTCTCTCTGCTGCTGGTGGAACTCGCGGTGGTCAGGAGCCGGACTCACGGTGATGAAGTCTCCCTTCAGCCAGCTGTCGTCCTTCACAACGTCGTAGGCGGGCACCTCTTTGCCGTGCAGGCTGACGGTGGCGTGGTGGACGTCGGGGTACTGTGTAGACGAATGATTGCCCCAGATGATCACGTTCTTCACGTTGTCCGAGGACACGCCCACTCGCATCGCCACCTAACAACAACAGTGGACAATGTTTACTAAAATAATTCAAGTTGTATCAAGCTGCCCTGGATCTTTATTTATTATTAATAACCTGTGAGCGGGCCCTGTTATGGTCCAGCCTGGTCAGGCAGGAGAAGTTCTCCTTCGGGATGGACGGTGCAGACTTGGAGGCAATCAGACAGTTGGTGTTGGCCGGGTTTCCCACCACCAGCACCTGAGTTCAGAGACAATAGGTAGAGAGTTATATTAAAACACACATCACAATGTTTTGATTGTTACACCAATGATGAGAAAACACCTGGGATACTGATCTCTCTTCTGATCAAAGTCCAGCCTCCCACTTACCCCACCCCTCCCTCACCTTGACCGTCTTCTTGGCGTACTTGTCCAGGGCGGCTCCCTGTGTTTTGAAGATGGCCACGTTGGCCTTAAGCAGGTCCTTTCTCTCCATCCCCTCCTTCCTGGGCATGGAGCCCACCAAGATGGCAGCATCCAGGTCCTTAAAGCCCACCTCCACCTTGTCAGTAGGGATCACCTCTGAAAGCACACATCCTTAGTGTAAATAAAGATCAGGGAATTTTACACGAGCTGCATTTCGGTGAGACTTGCAGCAGTGTCAACTTAGGTGGGAAATATAGTAGATCTGATTTGATAACAGGAAGAGTAGTTTGATGTGTTGAACCTAGAATTGTTTAATTACATTAATCTATCAAATATTTGTTCAAATGGATCTGATCCTTCTGCAAAATGAGGTCTGATTATGGTGGTGGTGTTGTTCTTCATGTGCCAACAATAATGATGATTAAACAGTCCAACTGTTTACAATACTATTCAAATATGACTTTAAAACAAATATGGGGATACTACTATAAGTGTATTTCGCTCTCTGTGAGAGAATGTTTGCAATGCTGTGTACAAATTAGAACAAAAGAACTCAGATCCTCCTCATAAAGCCAAAGAAACAAACACTATCCAAGGAGTGCTGCCTACATAGAGTCACTCAAAGACTGTGGATATGTGCAGGTACTAAAAATATACTCAGTATTTTAGTCTGTCATGAATTATTAAGAGCCCACAAACAGCCTTTATGCTCGTAATTGCATGGACTGGCTGATTAGTGTCCGTCGGGGTCATGGATCAGAAACTCTGTTTATCAGAATGGACTTCAGTCCATTTTTACGATGCAACCCATTCTTTGGACTCCTCCGCCTCCCCCCGCCCTCCGATTGGCTCAGAGCGGACCAATAGGAGGACGAGACACATCACGCACACCTCCAAACTCTGCTCAGTGTGCGACGGGGTGTTGGTTGTGCTGCTGAGTCATGCTTTTAGCGTGTTCAAGGATAATGAATTCATGATGTGAAGGTTGGCTTGTTTGTCAGCGAATCAGGTCCACTCTGTTTCATCATCAACTGTACGGAGTGTGTAACAAGGGTTTTATCATGTTCAAGGATAACACAGCATGTCAATAAATCATCGTGGATCTGAAACACCTCTTTGAATCGTTATCTTTGATTCAGCTCTCTGATCAGGACTGAAGAATACGTGTGCTGTAAACTGATTCATGATCATGGTGGTGACTGACCTCTGAGCAGCGGGAGAGCGCAGTCCTGCAGCTCCATCACAACACCGTCCAGCACGGGCAGCATGGGCGGGATGTCCAACAGCACCAAGATAATCGGCTAGGGCACAGAAGACATGAAAAATACAACCTCTAACAAACCAGACAACAAGCTGGTGCACAGGTCCTTCTAATAGGCTATTAATAACATGACATGAATTTTGGTATGTTTGCTCTCTTGTTTTTTTGCGAATTAGTTCATGTTTCTACACAAATGAATTTACTGAAGACCTTTGATTGTGTTCATTTGCAGGTTTTTCTTACCTGGTCCTTGCCGAACACATCTCCTTTGGCGATGCTGAAGAGCAGAGAGTAGGCGATCTGACCGGCGGCGCCGGTCACCAGCACACGGATTGGTTCAGCCTGTGGGGAGAAAAACAAAAAACAAACAGCAATTAACAAAACATGCCAACCTGCACCCACTCGGAGAAATGATGGGTTGTGTAACAGCTCAAATGAGCCAACACCAGGCCCTGAAACATGAAGGTGTTTAAAACCTTTGCACAAAACCCAGAGGTTTTATAACAGTGTTATTTATAATTTTAATCAATAGTCAAGAGCTCACCATTCATAAACGAAACATGAGCTGCCTTCAGACTAAAAGGCTGAACACTTATTTACATTATTAGAAGAGTTTATGTGGAAATAAATGTGAAGTTAAATCAAAAATCTCCTTTGTCTGGTTCTGGCACTTCTCCTGCACAGGTATCATTTCTCTAAACATAAAATAAAATGAAATGAAATAAAGGATACTGTGTACGAGAATTTCTGTGTTGTATCTTATATTCTGTATATAATGATACACTGGAATCGAGGTGAGCTTCTGCGCCTGCGCGTTTTTTTGTTTCGCAATACCTATACTAGTGGAGAAAAGCCGGTTCACAACGTGAAGAAAAAGAAACAGACTAACACATTTAAACAGATTGATAACATTTTAGCGAAGGGGAAAAAAACATAAATGTAAAATAAATATACAGATTTTTCACCGGAATGAGCGCAGTGATGACGCAAATGATGCCACGCGCACATGAGACCAAAACTTTCTGTTATACAATTAGACGTAATGCATAATTAATTAATCAACAATTAGCTATTAATTACGGGCATTGTTGGTTGTATGTGTGTGTGTGTGTGTGTGAATGCTAAAGTGCATCCAAAGTCTTCTTCCACTGCCTTCTTCAAAAGAGAGCGGAAATACACGTTTAGCAGCTTGTCACAAAAATCGAGCTAATGCTAACGAGCTAATTCATTCATAATGTTTAGATTTGGGTCGTACCATTTCTTCAAGAAAAAAAACATGCAGCGATTTACAACTTAAGAGCTCTGTTAAAAAAAAGTTGACACTTACAACCAAACAGCGTCGAAAACCCGTGTTAAATAAAATAAATATTAATCTCTCACCATATTTAAATGTTTCTCGGGTTGAGATGTTAGTCCGGGACTTGCGCTCTCCCAACTCAGGACCAGACCAAACAGTCACCTCTGTTCATACACCGAAATGTCAGTCAGGGCGTTCTAAAGCCTTCATGGGAAATGTAGTTTATTTCACCTGATGCTGCGTTGTGTTCAAGCAAAAAAAGGACTACATATCCAAGAAATCCGTCGAACACTGCCTGCCCTTCAGGTTTTATTCGCCACGCCCACTCCACAACTATTTATGAAGGGCATTGCCGCGGTCGATGTGTTTTTTTTGCTAACTATAAAATACATTAAACAGTGCATAAAAAAGCATTAATTCAACGAAATAGTGACAAGAAAGCATTTGTAAGCTCATATTACAGTCATAACGTTTTTTTAGTGTAACATTCTGAGCCATGCACATCATAAACCAACAGAAAAATATTAAAAACTAGCAATGAGTCAAATATCAGACCTGACGTGATAGATTATATCACACCATGTTTCTCTCTCACCTCACCATACACACTAAATAATCAACTCCAAACTCCACAGTATACAGTATGTGTGTATGTACACTATATTGCCGAAAGTTTTGGGACACCCCTCCAAGTCATTGAGTTTGTCACTTAGTTCCAGTGAAAGGAAGTCTTAATGCTTCAGCTTCATACCCAGACATTTTGGACAATTTCATGCTCTTTGTGGGAACAGTTTGGGGATGACCCCTTCCTGTTCCAACATGACTGCACACCAGTGACCAAAGCAAGGTCCATAAAGACATGGATGAGTGAGTTTGGTGTGGAGGAACTTGGCTGTCCTGCACAGAGTCCTGACCTCAACCCCATAGAACACCTTTTGGATGAATTAGAGTGGAGACTGTGAGCCAGACCTTCTCATCCAACATCAGTGTCTGACCTCACAAATGCATTTCTAGAGGAATGGTCAAAAATTCCCATAAACACACTCCTAAACCTTGTGGAAAGCCTTCCCAGAAGAGCTGAAGCTGTTATAGCTGCAAAAGGCGGGACAACTCCATATTACATTCATGTGCATGTAGACGTCCCAAAACCTTTGACAATATAGTGTATGTTATTTGTACTGTAACTTGGCCATAAAAGAAAAACAATGTTTTAGCAAAGACTTTTCTTAATCTGTAGCCTATCAAGAAATATCTATATTTTCTCTATTGCCAGTAAAAATAGCAAAAGCAATCCATCAATCTGGTCATCTCAACAAACACTACTGTTCTTTCCCAGCCCAAAAAACACCTGAGGCAGGTAATGTCTGAAGAATATAAATTTCCTTGCTCTGTTTTGTTTTGATGTGGTGGACAAGTTTGTTGTTGTTCCTCGTAGTGTGCATGGGAAGTTTGGAACCTATGTAGATAAACCCACATTCTACACGTCAACATGACACGAGATGTGAGTGTGAGTGTGCGTAAATAGTTCTGATTGTGACTCGAGACACTGTTCATATTGTGAACCTGGGTATGTAACATTAAACTCTTAAGCCTCATTAGCTTTTGTTAACCTAAAGTGTAGCCTGTGATCCAGTAACTGTCTGGAAAACAGTTGATGATTAATTATTACATTATAAAAGTCGTTAGTTGGCCAGTAGATTCAGTAACTTAAGAAGTTACACACCAATAAGAGGTGAATTAAGGTGGCAGGTTAGCTAGCTAACACCACACCTACTGAACCATTTTCTATAGTCACTTTATTCCTAATTAGGGTCATGGGGATCTGCTGGAGCCTATCCCAGCACACAGTGGGTGAAAGGCAGGGGTACACCCTGGACAGGTCACCAGTCACAGGGCCACACATATAGACAGACAACCACACACACTCACTCCTATGGGCAATTTAGAATTACCAATCAACCTAATGTACATGTTTTTGGACTGTACCAGAGTACCTGGAATAAACCCATGCAGGCACAGGGAAAACAAAGCCTGTTCGAACCCAGGACCTTCTTGCTGTGAGGCAACAGTGCTAACCATTAAGCCACTGTGCTGCCCCTGAACTGTAACAACGGTACTATTATTAAGACATTAATAAACCATATCCTTATTAAGAAGTAATTAGTAACTGCAATTCTATACATTGTGGAGACCTCATAAGTTTTTGCTAACAGTTTATTTCCACTATGAATCTGGTAAAACTTAAGCAAGTGAACTATTACCTAGCTTAGTCAGATTATTTTTGTTAATATTAGTTTTAGTTACTTTGAGCCACATCACCTGGTTTCTGTATCATTCATTTATCAGGTAATGCTAACTAAAATAATGCAGATATTAATCAATTAAGACTAAATAAAAGTGTAAAAAAAAGATTTAACAAACTGTACACATAACTGTAGGCTAGAGTTTTAAAAATATCTTTCCAGGAAAGACGGACAAGAATACATACAACATGTAGGCCAAGGTTGCATTTGCAGTACACCTGATTTGTTCCTTCAGCAAAATAGCCGGTCACATGATGTCCACAAGCGGACATTCTGAGTTGCTTTATAGCTCCCATTAACAAATCACAACCGCTATATAAATTGACAAGAGGGTCATAAAGTTGTGGATAGGTCAGAGTTTGGGCTGGCCGGTTGGGTGGACACGCCCCTGAGCCCGGAGGTCGCTGTCCACGGTGCTGGTATTTCTTTCATAAATATTGCAGTAAAGTGTGGTTAAACGCCTGACCCGGAGCACTGCGGTGGTTTTTTTTCTTCCTGCTCCGGTTGCACTCGGTACATTATGAATGAGCCATTGAACAGAGATCAGCTTCCCCAGTGCTGCAGAAATAAAACCCCACAGCCCACGCGCTAAGGTGTTATTTCAAAAAAAGATGGACTCAGTACCAGATTAAATGAAAATAAAGCAAAACAAAACAAACCGATGTGGCATTAAGGTGGAACCTTTCTGTATGTTTGTCGTTTGATTTGGTGCTATAGATTTCCAATGAGAAGCGTTTTTACCTGCGCGGAGGCAGCGCGCACCACCAAGTACATCGCGGTGAGCAGAGTGAGCATGGCGGCGTCAAGCCTGTCCGTTTTCCCCCCTGTGCTGTGAAGAGTGTGTGCCTGCAGCTGTAGACCCACGGCCAGATGATTTTTCAGTCGTGGGAAAAAAGACGCAGTTATTGCTAACGTTATAATGGATGAACAGCGTCGGCGCTCCTGACCGCAGTGTCTCCTCTACAGCGCCGCCTCGCGGTCATCCGCTTGCTCAATGCGTCTTTTTGGGAGGATTAAAATAACTCCGTAATCGGGCTAAATTCAAACCACAGGCTTAAGATCAGGAACCCGCTGATAAATGTTTGCCCCTTGAACCAAGTTGTTCCACCTTAAATAATGCCGCAGTGAAGCAACATCCTTTATTTGCGGGCAAAATGTGGATTAAGTCTAATCTTGGCCATATATCCTGACACCAACAACGAACAGTGTTGCCTATTGGTTGGTTATAAAAGCACACTGCATGCACTAATAATCAGCAAGCAAGCAAATAAATAAAACGTCACTTTACGGCATGATGACGTCACTGCACTATAATTTAAAGTGGAACTAAAATGTAGAAACAAATTCAATCAGGTTTGTGTTTTCTTGCCTCAACTTATTAAATATTATAATGATAATTAAGTCTTAAGCAGTCACTTTTTATCAGATATCAGAACTTCAACCAGTTATAAGGTTACAACTTGTCATATATACATTATATTCCCAGGATACCAAACTGTATAGGTTGCACACTTAAAAATAAATAAATAAATAAATAAATAAATAAATAAATGTGTATTCTTTACCTGGAATGTGCTTACTAAAGGTACAAAAATGGTCCAGTTCATACACTGATTAGGCATAATATTATAACCACCTGCCTAATATTGTGTTGGTCCCCCTTTTACTGCTAAAACATCCCTAAACTGCTAAAACATGTGGAGGCATGGATTCCACTAGATCCCTGAAGGTGTGCTGTGGTATCTGGTACCAAGATGTTAGCAGCAGAACCTTTAAGGCCTGTAAGTTGTGAGGTGGGGCCTCCATGGGTACTTACAGGACTTAAAGGATACTTTTAATAGATACTGACCACTGCAGACTGGGAACACCTCCACAACAGTTTTGGAGATGCTCTGATCCAGTGGTCTAGCCATCACAATTTGGCCCTTATGGTCAAACTGGCTCAAATCCTTACACTTGTCCATTTTTCCTGCTTCTATCACATCAACATCAAGCAGAAAGCGAGCTCGGGAGATGTGTGATGTTCTTCCGGCCGCTAGGTGGCGCCAAAACACTATTATTAATCAACAATAACGGACGGGTTTTGCGATAACATCAAAGAGAAAATGCCCAATTTGACTCCATACAGCTGCTGTTCTGTTCTGTTCTGTTCTGTTCTGTTCTATTCTATTCTATTCTATTCTATTCTATTGTAGTGTGTTTTGCTATGAATTCTTTAATGTTGTGTATTACTCGTTATTGACACTTGAATTTCTATTCTATTCTATTCTATTGTGCTGTGTTTTGGTATTACTTCTTTTCTCTAATGTTGTATACTTGTAATTGCTGTTCTATAAAATAAATTCTATTTTATTTTTGTGTGTTTTGTCCTATATTGACACTTCAAATTCTATTCTATTCTATTGCATTGTGCTGTATTTTGCTATTAATTTCTTCTTTTCTGTAAAAGGAGACTACTTTCTCAAATACTGTCACCTCAAATTCAATTAACTTCTATTCTATTCATTTCAATTATATTGTGCTTTGTTTAGCTAATATTTTCTTCTTTTCTATAATGTTATGTACTTGTAATCACTGTCCTATTCTATTCTATTCTATTCTATTCTATTCTATTCTATTCTATTCTATTCTATTCTATTCTATTCTATTCTATTCTATTCAAGCCCACACAAGCCCTCCACTTCCATCACCATGCTGTTCAGTATGCAGTTCAAAAGTGCAAGTAAAAACTGAGTAAACTTGTCTGTGCATAAATGAATCCATTGAGGACTTCCTGTTTGGCATCATGCGCAAAGAAACTGTGCCTCATTTAACAGCCTCGAGCCGCACAGGCCCTAACCTGAACACACACACACACACACACACACTCAGATACACCCTCCTCTATGTTCGGACACTTAATTATAACGTACATGTACATGCACACAATGACACACACACACACACACACACACACACACATACACACACACGCACACACACACACACGCCCATTTCAGTCATCTGTCCCTCATGTCTGACATGACAGCATGACTAGAGTGCAGTGTGCAGTGTGTTCTCTGTACAACAAACAGTAATGAGTGACAGCTCTGAGCAGCAGGTATGTGCATTCTGAAAGTGCAGACTGTCCCTCAGGTTCAGACACTGTTCTCTCACCTAGCAAAGAACAACAGAATGCAAAATGGAGGGACAAACTCTGAAAAAGACTGGAAAAGGGGAAAAACATTATTAGTGAAAAATATGCATAGATGATAATGATAGATATAAACAGTATTTTGTTTGATTTGGCAAAATTCTCTCTCTCTGTCTCTGTTTCTCTCTCTCTCTCTCTCTCTTTCTCTCTCTTGCTTTCTCTCTCTGTCTGTCTTTCTCTCTGTCTCTCTCTCTTTCTCTCTCTCTCTCTCTCTCTCTCTCTCTCTCATATGATGTTGTCAATCACAAAAGACCCTAAAGGAAATGGTGAAAAAAATGTGTGTGTGTGTGTGTGTGTGTGTTTTGTGCTGTACAGGTAAGTGGGAAAGAGCGAGAGTTTCCTGTCTGCTCTCAGCAATTACACTGCCAGCGACAGGTGCTGTCAGTGTGCGGATTAGCGGAGTGAGGCATGCTGGGAATGTAGTCTTAATAGGTAGTTTAGCATCGGTACAGCATCGTGCTTTTATCACTCTAAATCCTGCAGCAGTCAGTGAAGAACGAAGGAAAGAGACGCTGCGAACACTGAGAAACGAGAGTGTGAGAAAAACACAAAACACTGCCTTCATAAACATGAGCAGAGATAGATAGATAGATAGATAGATAGATAGATAGATAGATAGATAGATAGATAGATAGATAGATAGATAGATAGATAGACAGACAGACCAATAGATAGATAGATAGATAGATAGATAGATAGATAGATAGATAGATAGATAGATAGATAGATAGATAGATAGATAGATAGAAAAACAGACAGACAGGCAGATAGACAGACAGACAGACAGACCAATAGATAGATAGACAGACAGACAGACCAATAGATAGATAGATAGACAGACAGACAGACAGACAGACAGACAGACAGACAGACAGACAGATAGATAGATAGATAGATAGATAGATAGATAGATAGATAGATAGATAGATAGATAGATAGACAGAAAGAAAGAAAAAACAGATAGACAGCCATATAGATAGACAGACAGACAGATAGACGGATAGTTGAACAGACAGACAATATAACAGACTGCATTTCCACTGGTTGCCGTAGAGACCCACAGGAGAACAGAAGTGCACTGTGGGTATTTTCTCCTTGACACACACTTGAACCGTGAGCCGGTGAGCTGCTCTCTGATTGGTGGCTCTGCTTTGCGGCTGCTCTGCATGCGTGAGGATGAGGTGGTATCAGCTCCGTACCCGGCGTTTCAGACAGGACTCGACTCACATACACAATGAGCACAGCATTACATTACACACACACACACACACAGCGACACAACACACATGCTTTAACAGCATCGTATATGATCTCACACAACAAACCCATCAGCTGTAGCATGAGAGAGAAATCACTTCATATTTTATGTGAATCTGAATTTAATGTTAATATGAATTTCCTCCTGTCTGTTGTGTCCATGTTGATGATTGAGTGTCTTCATCATGTCTCACTCCACAGTGGAGGTTAATATGAAGCTCATATGAAAGTAGGCACTCAGGACTTACAGAATTTGTAGTGTTTCAGGAGTATTTCTGTTTTTAGCCAACTAGGAGCAATATATACAAAAGTTCCAAAATAACAAAAACTAAAAAGCAGCTCAGATTTCATCTTCAACCAGTAAAATTCTGTGTAAGGTTCTCCAACAGAAGGAAAAACACACGACTAAAACACACTGAAAGCCGACAGACTTGTTTTAGGTCAGACTCACAGCCTGGACATCATTCGTTACTTTACATTTCCCATAATTCCCATACCGCTGGCAGGTAGAATGGAGCAACAGTTTAAATAGATAGATAGATATCTATTATAGACTACTTTAAGTGCTGTTATATATAAATAACAATGTTACACAACAGGTTAAGTACTAAAGTGTAACAGCTTGTTCCTGACGAGTTTAAGAAACACATTCCAGAGGGGATCAATAAACAGATGCAACTCATGTGTGTGTGTGCGTGTGTGTGTGTGTGTGTAATCAGGATTATATTACAAGCCCGAGGCAATACAACAAAACACAACAGCAGCATAAATACAGTGGAGGGTTTAAATCGTTTGCGTTGTGAGCGAGAGACCAAGAGAGAGAGACCTGGCTGTGTTGTCTAGGTGGGAGGGGCATACTCACTCTCTCTCCTGTCAATCACAGAGACACTAGCCAATCGTGGAAGTCATTAAGTGCATAGACGTGGAAGAGGGCTGATAGCTGTAAAGCAGAATGAGCGGCAGGTTATAA
>NC_080735.1:17926416-17938916 GCF_019097595.1 Hemibagrus wyckioides | reverse complement strand
AGCAAAGCTGGCGGGGGTGAGAAGTGAAAAATGCAAAGCTCTTACCCCACTTGGCTACATACTCCTTGCTGTTATAGTTCTATAACAACACGGCATGCCAGGCCGGGGTGGATTTGCCAAGCGCTCAAATACACTGCTGTGTATCTGCCAACAGACTCGGGGCGCATCGCTCCCTGTTTCAACCAGAAACCTCCTCGGGCAAAATGCATCCACCCTTTAGCTTTTTCACTCCCATAAAACAGAGGAAGATTACGCTTTTCAGTCAACCTTCTCGGCGTCATTAAGTATAATTAGGGCCTTTGATCGCTGACAGGTGAAGGAACAGCTACAGTGAGTGGAAGTAAATAAACCTGTATTAACGCTGTAGCTACAACAGCCCGAGTGCAGAAACAATAAATCCAACACCACAAGGAGTTTGACAATTTATTTCTGTCAAATTTGAATTTATTTCAGGCGAAGACTCTCGTAACGAACTGCTAACATGTCTCCCTGCTGAACCCTGAGGAATTTTGGCACATAATTCAATCGCATGGCGCATGACTCGTGGCTGCAGGGCGTCGACTGTTTTATAAACCGAGCATCCCATTTAACATGCAGGGTTTTTTACATTTTCAAAGGTTTAAAAAACTACATACACACACACACACACAGAAAGTGTTGAGTAGGTTCTTCCTCAGTTCAAGAATAATTAACGACTTGATGAATGTGCGTTTTCTGAATGATCTGACATTCATGTACAGAAGCCCAAGTGCATTTTCAGTCTTGCATCACTAAATTTGCAAAATAAATGATAAACAAACACATTATTTAATAATAATAATAATAATAATAATAATATTTATTTATTTATTTATTTATTTATTTATTTATTTATTTATTTATTTATTTATTATCATTTATAATAATTATAATTATTTTTTTTTTTTTTTCTATCATTTATTTATATTATTATTTGTTGTAACTGATAATAATAATAATAATAATAATAATAATAATAATAATAATAAGTTATTTATTTATTTTCTATCATTTATATATTTTTATTTGTTGCTGTAATTAATTTTATTTGTTGCTGTAATTAATTAATAATAATAATAATAATAATAATAATAATAATAATAATAATAATAATAATAATAATTACGTGTCAAAAGCTATTTTCTTTTCCAGCAAAACTGTATAATCCTCCGCTGAAGCCGTTACTATCCAGGCTGCAGTACCGACTCTCACCACCTGTGGCCGCCAAAGTGCTATAGCGATTCTCCGACACGTAATCCTCTCCTTCATACAGTGCAATATTTGTCAAACATCACAGAAATGAATTCATTTAATTCTCTTAAATGTGTCCAACTCTGACGCTTTACTCCTTCATTCTCTTCACCAGACCGATTCATTTTCCTAATATATCACATCCTAAAGTGTGTTATTCCTCTCATTTTCCTCATAAAATCTGTTTAAATTCTGCTAAACCACAGCAATCGAAGAGGAATGCCATCTTTTATTCATTCTAAAATTAAAATTTATTAGCTATAGTTGTGAAAAATCATGTTTCTGTCTGTTCTCTCGTACGTTATAGCATACATTATATCTTCTAGCATTTTCTTTTATCTGTTTATTATTTGAACAATGTGCCACATTCACCATATAAGTCCCTGTGAATGAGCTGTTACTATAGAAGCGAAAAGTGAGTACATTAATACAGACCTGTGATTTGTAGCTGCACTACAGTCAGAACTGCTGTTATAGAGAATTAATCACCTTTCGACCAATCAGAGTCCAGAAAGTGCTGTGGTATGAAATATGGATGTATGTAGCTGTTTTTTTCCAGATCAATCCAGTGTGTGTGTGTGTGGGTGTGTGTGTGTGTGTGTGTGTATATATATACGCACTAGCATGTGTTTCTTTTGGGCACACCTCACTAATTAAAGAGTGTGTGTTGTCAGAGAGCAGATCGGCAGCGTGAAATCATCTAAGCTCTGTGTGTGTGTGTGTGTCTGTTTGGGAAAAAAGAAAGTGATGAAGCGGCAGAAAGAAAGAGAAAGGAATATAAAAAAAGAACGTATTCATGAACGTGAATGCTATCGTGGCTTTCTAGCAAGCGCCCGGCCGTCGCTCTGTGATATCGATCCTGAAATCCGCAGACAGACAGAAAGACACAGACAAACACTGAGAGACAGACAGCAGCAGACAGACACCGTTGGAAAAGAAAGGAAGATCCAGAGAGAGAGAGACAGAGAGACTGTAATCAGCCTGAGCTGGGATGCTTGTTCTCTTTGTTGCCTCTGCTAGCCGAATGCTAAGCCTATTTTCTGCTTAGCGCTGACGCTATTACAGAAATGTTATTGGGACTCACCCCATGCTGCTGCTCTCTACCCCTGACTGCTAAAGCAGTTAGATACACACACACACACACACCACTAATTAATGCGTGAGGCCCTCACTCTCAATCCCATCCTATACTCATGATTATTATTAGCCCTGTCTTCAAACAGATTCTATAAAGATCGGTTCCTACAAATCTTTGCTTCTTTTCTATGGAGTCAATCCTACACCGGAGGAGACATTCATCAACATATGTGACTTGTACTGTGACAAATCTCCGTCTGTTACCCCAGAATATTACCCAGCGAGCACCAACTGACCAACTGATCCGTCATCGGGTTTGGACAAAGATGCTGTTTTTGGTCCATTGGTCTTAACTTGTCTCCTAAATATGTCCATTTATTTTCACTGGCTTATATTCAACCATAGAGAGAAAGCACCATTGCTGGTTCATACGAATCCCTCTACTAAATATGTCCTGATGTTGCTCAATGATTGATTTAATAGAAACATCTGGGCAACTTTCCATTTGAAAAAATCTTCAGCTGCTCAGTTTTGGTCCTGATCCTGTGCCCTAGCCTTAAATTCTTCTCCTTGGCTGACAGTACTAGAAGCCCACGTGGTCCTCCTCAAGGTTTGACATGTTTTGAGATGCTTTTCTGCTCACCTCGGTTGTAAAGGGTTAATTTCAGTTCCTGTCAGGTGAACATGTCTGGTTATTCATCTCTGAGCTCTCTCATCAACGTGACGTTTCTGCCTGTTTGTTGTTGTGGAAAGAAGTGAAACTCAGTGGCCATTTCACCCGTCTTTGCTAGTTCTTCATGAGGCACATTAAACCAATTCACTTCACAAGCCGTTTTTCTTTTTTATTAAAGAGGCAGTATGTAACGTTTACAGCCCTGAATCCTGGAACCCCAGCCCTTGTGTTGAAACTATGCTTGACTTGCCCCCCCTTTTTTTAGAAAACAGATCACTTAACTAAACCAGGAAAATACAAACCAAGGTCTAAAATAAAAGGAGCTCCAGTAGATCGTTAGTAGTCATTAGAAAACATCAAACTTTACCTTTAAGGATCTTTGGGTTCACAGGGATGTTATTTTGATGTCGGATTCACTGGAATATACAAACCCAGTCACCTAAATCTCTTAGAGAGAGATGGCGTGAGTTTCCTGGGGCAGGTGGGTGCTGGCGGGAAGCGGCCTGGTGCTCCCCAGGTCCACGGGTTGCGTCCCATTACCACCTGGCCTTCCTCAACATGTGAGCTAGCGTACCTTCTCAAGCCCTCCACCCTCAGAAGATCTCCAGACGCTTCTGATCGCCCACTGGCTGACTTCCACAAATGGGAATTTGGGATTTTCTTTTGTTTTGGCAGAAGGGCGCAGAAGCGGGTGCTTGGCCGCTGAAGCATGACCGCGAGTGTCCAAGTGCACTTTTAAGTCAGGAGGACAAGCTATTGTGTTAAAACCTCGGTTCAAAGATGCAGAGAACTCTGACTGGTGTGATGGTCAGGATTAATAATGAACCGCTAATGACACGTTCGGTACTTTTGGGTAAATTCTGAAGCGGACGAGGTGCGGGAACACACCGTCACACACACACCACACACTTCACACTACACCCACACTAGGGAAGATCACAAAGATAGCAACAGTTCCAGTCCAGTCGCCCTGAAAGTGGCGCTGCGGTGAGCCCAAATTGAAAGGGTGGGACTGGAGCCACGGAGCATGAAAGAGGATAAAGAACGAAGGGAGCGAGGGAGAGAAAGCATGAAAGAGCGATGGGACCAGGGGCGGGTGACGCCCTGAAAGGACCCCATCCTGCCCACTTAAGGAAGATGAGAGACGAAGGAGAGAGCAGGGGGGCTAAGAAAAAAGAACAGAGAGCAACATATTATGAACACTCCGTCGACCACTTTAAAGTTGACAAAAGCAGGGAGCGAAAGAGGAGCATGGGGGGAGGGAGAGGTGAAGAGATAGAGGGATAGAGAAAAGCAGGAGAGGAGCAGGGGGGAGGACACTGACGTTTCACCCACCCATTTAATTAGCCACTGAGGATAAATTGACTGGATCTGTGTGTGTGTGTGTTTCATAGTCACTCAGTGTTAAAGCATTTTTCTGTCTATAATCCTTGAAGTGTTCTTAAGCAGATCGAAATTAGATAAACACCATAATTAAATATAAACATGTTAAGGGTAAGGTGCTACGGTGAGACCGGTTTCTAATTAAAACATCCTGTTTCTAATTAACGATAAGGGTGGATCGATAGCTGTCAATCTAGATTAGATTGCATCTGGATGTATCTGTAAGTCTGTAAGACCAGAAACACCCTTAAAGCAATATCTCGATATGAAATAAACTAGAGTCAGTGATTTGAGAGCAGTAAAAGATCCAGGGAACAAATGGAACCAAAACACATCTGGTATCCACTTAAAGAATGCTCAGACCTAAAACCAACAGCACCGTGAAGATCAGAAGATCTCAGATGAGTCCATCTTTAAATTCTGACTTCTACATTCATAGCATTTGGCAGACGCCTTTATCCAGAGCGACTTATATTTCTATCTCAGTTTACACAACTGAGGGTTAAGGGCCTTGCTCAGGAGCCCAGGAGTGGCAGCATGGTGGACCTGGGACTCTCACAACCTTCACCTCACAACCTTCAGCACAGAAGTCCAACACCTTAACCACTAAGCTACCACATCCCCCACTTACAACAGACTAGAAAGCAAACGATTTCTTTATCTAATACTCTACAGGGTCGAAAGTATGTGCACCCCTTACCATCACACCCTTCCTGTATGTGGTTCTTGCATTAGTCAGAAGCACACAGTCGTCTAGGATGTGTCTGTACGCTCTAGATTTCACTACTACATGACAATGCTCGTGTGCACAAAGCCCCAGAGCTCCATGAAGCTGCATGGTGTTGAGGATAAGGATGGAGTGGAAGAACTCTGAACACCCTTGGGATGAACTTTGTGAATGAAATGCGCTAAATAAAGTCTTGCCTTAAAGATGGCTGTTGTACCTTTGAGGATATACCTTCATGTTGTACCTTGAGGCATACTACATACTACTGCAACCTAATTACCTTTCTTTCTGACTGGATTTTTACAATTGTGCTTAATCCAAGATCATCTTAGTGTCTCTGTGCTGAACTAGAACCTGCTTCTCGTAATAGAACTGTAATATCCTGATATACAAGAGTGTGTGTGTTGTGTTGTGTATGCGAATGGGCTTGGCTCTCAGCAGACCTCAGGCTTTGTTTATGCTTGGCCGCCGTTAATCCTGCACTTCTCTCCTGTTGCCTGGACCTGCCAATCAAAGCCCTGACAGCACCACCCAAAGGCTTCTGGGAGATCGGCTTTCACTCTTGCAGAGGCACGCATGGCAAACAAAACTCAACACACGCTTCACATATATACAAACGGCCACGTCGGGTAAAGTACGCAACGTCGTAGAGTCCACGTGTGAACGGATATGGTTTCAAAGACGGCTAAAAAAAGTGATTTAAACTTACAAACAACAGCCAGAGAGGAAAACAGAGCGCTAGCAAACACTTGGAGGTTGTAAAGGATCATCATGGAGACTAACATCTCACGTAGCAATGACTGAGACACGGAAAAGTAGAATTCCAGTCTGGGGTTGATGATGAACCATAGTCTCTGGATGAAGTCTAGTCAATCAGTCAAGGCATGTTTGGAGGCTAACATCTGCCAAGCTTAGCGACCTTATTGCTTTATTTAAAAGAGTCCACTGACAAATCTTTAGTGACTTTCTGAGCAGGAGTTAATGCACATGAATCAGCTCTCCATCTTACTGCTGATTACACAAGATGAGAAAACATTCGATTCACCACAAGTATGTAACGTCAGAGAGCATCTACTGATTACCACTGTTCCCATCAACCAATCACTGTTTTCTAATTTTCATGATGAATATGAACATTAATGTATGACATCATCGGCTGACTTCCAGCTCCAGAGACAAGATGATCAACCACATATGGGGCAAGTGGTGAAATTGTTCATGCTGCATTTCATACCATAATATGTGTGATATGTACAAACACTGTAGCGTTTCTCGATCCTGATTAGCATTCTTTACCTTCAGATGCCGCACATGAGCATGAAACATTTATTTACCACAACTGGAGTAAATCAATAATGTTTTTATGCCAAATGACATTCATTCATTATTCAAATCTCATATCTGAAGCTGAGGCCATGGGGTACATGGCAGGTTTGAGTCCCAGTCATGACACAGCTGTCCCATTGCACAACACAACACTGGTTTGGGCGGGGTGTACTGTAGGCTAAACCAGTGTATATGTGTGTGTTTGTGTGTGTGTGCTAACTTGAGGCAAAAGAAAGTGGCGTGGTCAGACATATGTACCATATGTCATGTACATCTTACTTTATAACAACAAAAATACTGGAAGCTGGTTTCAAGTCGACTGCAGCTGTGCTTTATAGCAGGAGTCTTTCTGAAAAAGTCTGAAAATGGGGGGCGGGGGGGGATATAGAGCCAAACATATGGAATGTTTAGAGCTGGACCTGGTCCAATAACCTTCATATAACCCTAATCCCTGACCCATGATACATCCCTGGCCTGAAATACACTAAGTTGTGTCTGTTCATCGACTTCTGTTTCAACTCTGCCCAAGTAAGAGGAGCTGGATCAGATCTTACCCCACCCCCTTGGGTTTGAGTTCTGCAGTCAGAGGTTCTTGACATTGTGACCATCAGATTTTGATATGTCTACCGAGGGGCAGGACTGTGGTAACATGGTGTTCAAACAACCTTAACTTTAACACCCATCAAAACAAAGAGCCACAAACACTTTATTATCTTTATTAACAAGACCGAGCTAGAGCATGTCTCTTGCTTCAAGTTTCAGGATGTCAACATTTCCTGGATCCTCAACGTCTCCTCTCTCTTCAAAAATGTTCAACAGCACATGTACTTTCTGAAGATAGCTCACTGTGTTCCTCAGAACTACAACTTAACAATCGAGGGTTAAGGGCCTTGCTCAGGGGCCCAGCAGTGGCAGCTTGGTGGACTCACAACAGATCAGTAGCCCAACACCTTAACCACTGAGCTATAACATCCTTACAAACTGCATGGTACAACAGTGGCACGGTGTCTGACCCAAAGACACTACAAATGTAAATGACCCAACATTATCAAAAACTTGCTAGCAGAGGTATTATCAAGGACACCTCCAATTCCAACCATGTACGTCTTCAATGTGGTAAACACTTCAAAGACTGTGCTCATGAACTCATGACTCATGCTTTTTTCACTTCAGATGTACTAATTCTGATTGAAAGTGTTAACTACCAGCTTCCAATTAATCAGCATTAGACACCAAACTACACTGTATTATACCTGTACTTGCAGAAGCAGTGACGTATCCACGATTAAGGCTCTGGGTTACTGGTCAGACGGTTAGTGGTTCAATCCCAATGACCTCCAACCTGCCACTGTTGCATCCTTGAACAAGGACTTTACCCCTCCAGGGCTGCTTTATCAGGGCTGATCTTGCTCCCTGACCCCAACTTCCTAACAAGCTGGGATAATGCAAAGGAATTGTGCTGTAATGTTTATGTGAGAAACCACAAAATTCTTCTTCTTCTTCATCTTCTTCTAGATATAGATAATAGATGAACCTAACCTATCTTAACCTTTCCTAATCTTATGTAAGACTACACCCTACTGAGCTGGTGACCCTGTTCATATTTCCACACAGTCTGTACTTATACCATCTCTGATATAGCATGACCTGTAATGTTAAACATGGCACTTGGGGTCATATAACAATATTAAGCGTAAGCCTTCACTATCAGTGTTACCACTGGACAATGGGAGAGAGATATGACTACCTACTTAACGATCACTGGAATGAATTAGTTAGTAGAGAGGTCACCTTAATGTAAAAAAAAAAAAAACTTTACTGGTTTATTGTGTATAATGTAATGTTGTTCCCCGTGTCTGTTTGTAATATAAAAATAGGGGCACCTTGAGCACACAAAAACAGACCTGAGGATACAGTAGGGACTAAAAAATAGACCTGGGGACACATTGAGCACACAGAAACCTTAAGTACACAAAAAAAACAGACCTGGGGACACCATAAGGACACCAAAATAGACCTAGGGACACCATAATGACACCAAAATAGAAATGGGGACACTATAAGGGCACCAACATAAATCTGGGAACACACCATGGACTCCAAAATAGACCTGGGGACACCTTGAGCACCCAGAAACAGACATAGGGATGCCATAAGGACACCAAAATAGACCTGGGGACACCTTGAGCACCCAGAAACAGGCATGGGGATGCCATAAGGACAGCAAAATAGACCTGGAGACACCATAAAGACACCGAAATAGACCTTCAGTTGTTAGAAGAAGACCGGACAGGTCAGAAAAATAAGGAGAATCAAGAGGTTCCTCCCCAGCTCCTTGATTCTGAACATTTTTCTGATGTGCTTTCTGCGAGTGCTTCTGATTCCCTTTTTAATGACATTAGGGACACTGTGGATGTTGCTGTGCAGCTTTCACCTCAGGATGTTTTCACTGGTCATCCAGCAACAGAGGGGTCTAGTGACATGGGGGATACCTTGAGCACCCAGAAACAGACATGGGGACGCTATAAGGGCATCAAAATAGACCTGGAGTCACCATAAGGACACCAAAATAGACCTTTGGACACCTTATATCTAATATAATTAATTTAACTTGGGATCAGATCAGTTTTTATTGATTTGTAGAATGTCACGTGTTTAAATATTTAAAAAATGTGATGAGAAAAAATTAAATGCAGCCAAAGGTACTGGATATGTGCACTCTACTGAAGTGTACTTGCTGTGGTACCATCAATTGTACATCATTTTGCAGCTTCACAATGCATATTTCACCTGGAAAAGTGAGATAGAGTGTCTTTAAAATTATGGATGAAAGGAATAAAAGGAACGATACATACTGATAAAGATGTGTGTTTGAGGGTAATAAGTGTGAGGAGGTACAGTGACGAAATATTTCAGTTCAGTGTCTGGGTTCTGAGAGTGTAGAGAAGCTCTGTGCATTTAATATTCAACAATTCTCATGTTTTAATCTGGTTTCTCTAAACGATCCCTGAGCTTCCCGGTTAGCAAAAGTAACACAGGTAACCTCTGTGTGTGTGTGTGTGTGTGTGGGTGTGTGTGTGGGTGTGTGTGTGTGTGTGTATGTGAAATCTGTGATGGTGGCTTTTCAGTGTCACACCGCAGTGGAGCTGAGGATCAGGTCAGATACAGGCTGTGGTGCAATCAGAAGTAGAGGCACTCTTTTTTATTTTTTTATTTCTGAGGCTGAATTATTTACACACACACACACACACACACACACACACAGGGATTCTGATTCTGCACATTTTTGTGATACACTGCAGCACCTTACTCTGCATGCCTTACTGAACTGATGAAGAAAGAAAGAAAGAAAGAAAGAAAGAAAGAAAGAAAGAAAGAAAGAAAGAAAGAAAGAAAGAAAGAAAGAAAGAAAGAACGAAGATTAATGTAAAGATGAAATGAATGAAGGTGAAGCTGTACAGTGATTTTGGGGCTAATACAGTAATAGAAATGTAAATATGTTCATGCTTGTTTAATGATTAGTGATTAATGATTATTGATTAATAATTTGTGATTAATGATTAATGATAAGTGATTAATTAATAGTGATTAGTTATTAGTGATCAGTGATAAATGATTAGTGATTAGTGAAAGATTAGTGAATAATGATTAATGATAAGTGATTAATGATTAATGATAAGTGAATTATAATAATAAGAGAAGTATAGGGATGGTCAGAGAGAGTTGCACTGTGTGTTTGTAGACTTGGAGAAAGCATATGACAGGAGGAAGTCAGGAGTAGCAGAGAAGTATGTCCGAGTGGTGCAGGACATGAATGAGAGGAGCAGGACAGTGGTGAGGTGTGCTGTAGGTCAGACAGAGGAGTTCAACGTGGAGGTGGGACTGCATCAGGGATCGGCTCTGAGCCCCTTCCTGTTCGCTATGGCGATGGAGCAGTTGTCAGAGGAGGTCAGACAGGAGTCTCCTTGGACAATGATGTTTGCAGATGACATTGTGATCTGTAGTGAGAGCAGGGAGCAGGTGGAGGAAAACCTGGAGAGGTGGAGGTTTGCGCTGGAGAGAAGAGGAATGAAAGTCAGTGGTAGTAAGACTGAGTACATGTGTGTGAATGACAGGGAGGGAAGTGGAACAGTAAGATTACAGGGTGAAGAGGTGAAGAAGGTACAGGAGTTTAAGTACTTGTAGTGATGGAGAGTGTGGGAAAGAGGTAAAGAAGCGAGTGCAGGCAGGTTGGAATGGGTGGAGAACGATGTCAGGAGTTCTGTGTGATAGAAAAATTTCAGCAAGAATCAAGGGGAAGGTGATACAAGACAGTGGTGAGACCGGCCATGCTGTATGGTTTAGAGACAGTATCACTGAGGGAGAGACAGGGGTCAGAGCTGGAGGTAGCAGCGCTGAAGATGTTGAGGTTCTCTTTTTGCCATTAATGATTAGTGAGTAGTGATTAATGATGTCATTAATGTGATCTGTTTGATCATTATTTTATACAGACTGCTTTTCTTAACAAAATCTCACCTCTCTACATTTCACCACTTTCACATTAGGTTTATTTTCACATTTCTATTCAGTCTTTCAACAAACACACTGAAGAGGAGAGGAGAGGAGAGGAGAGAAGAGGAGAGAACAGAAAAAAGAAAAGAAAAAAGAAAATAACAGGGAAGAAGAAAAGAGAAGAGAAGAGGAGAGAAGAGAAAAGAAGAGGAGAGAAGAGAAGAGAAGAGAAGAGAAGAGAAGAGAAGAGAAGAGGAGAGAAGGGTAGAGAAGAGAACAGAAGAGAAGAGAAGAGAACAGAAGGGTAGAGAAAAGTAGAGAAGAGAAGAGAAGAGAAGAGAAGAGAAGAGAAAAGAAAAGTAGAGGAGAGAAGAGAAGAGAAGAGAAGGGTAGAGAAGAGAACAGAAGAGAAGAGAAGATAACAGAAGGGTAGAGAAAAGTAAAGAAGAGAAGAGAAGAGAAGAGAAGAGAAGAGAAGAGAAGAGAAGAGAAGAGAAGAGAGGAGAAGAGAAGAGAAGAGAAGAGAAGAGAAGAGAAGAGAAGAGAAAAGTAGAGAAGAGGAGAGAAGAGAACAGATGAGAAGAGGAGAGAAGAGAAGAGAAGAGAAGAGAAGAGAAGAGAAGAGAAGAGAAGAGAAGAGAAAAGAAAAGTAGAGGAGAGAAGAGAAGAGAACAGAAGAGAAGAGAAGATAACAGAAGGGTAGAGAAAAGTAAAGAAGAGAAGAGAAGAGAAGAGAAGAGAAGAGTAGAGTAGAGGAGAGAAGAGAAGAGAAGAGAAGAGAAATGTAGAGAAGAGGAGAGAAGAGAACAGATGAGAAGAGAAGAGAAGAGAAGAGAAAAGTAGAGAACAGGAGAGAAGAGAAGAGAAGAGAAGAGAAGAGAAGAGAAGAGAAGAGAAGAGGAGAGGAGAGAAGAGGAGAGAAAAGTAGAGGAGAGAAGAGAAGAGAAGAGAAGAGAAGAGAAGAGAAGAGAAGAGAAGAGAAGAGAAGAGACGAGAAGAGAAGAGAAGAGAAGAGAAGAGAAGAGAAGAGGAGAGGAGAGAAGAGTAGAGAAAAGTAGAGGAGAGAAGAGAAGAGAAGAGAAGAGTAGAGAAAAGCAGAGAAGAGAAAAGCAGAGAAGAGGAGAGAAGAGAAGAGAGAAGAAGAGAAGAGAAGAGAGGAGAAATGACGCAGATAGATTTATCTTGTGTAACAGAAGTCCATAATGAGGCACAAATAAATAACATATGTACAAAAACAAAAGACTCAAAGTTTTACACTTAATTTTCCAGTATTTTGTTTTTTTCCAGTGAAGTTAAATGGAGTAGAGTTTGGTAGTTGTGTGTAAATGAGTAGAGTTTGGTAGTTGTGTGTGTAAATGGAGTAGAGTTTGGTAGTTGTGTGTAAATGAGTAGAGTTTGGTAGTTGTGTGTGTAAATGGAGTAGAGTTTGGTAGTTGTGTGTAAATGAGTAGAGTTTGGTAGTTGTGTGTAAATGGAGTAGAGTTTGGTAGTTGTGTGTAAATGGAGTAGAGTTTGGTAGTTGTGTGTAAATGAGTAGAGTTTGGTAGTTGTGTG
>NC_080735.1:17896416-17921416 GCF_019097595.1 Hemibagrus wyckioides | reverse complement strand
CAGTCTGTGTGTCTAGTAGTTTAATAGTTTGGGTCATGTTTAAAATAAACCTCTACTGAGCAGATCTGCTAAATGATTGATTGATTTAGTGACTAATTGATTGATAGATTGATTGATTGAGTGATTGATTTAGTGATTGAGTGCTTGAGTGAGTGATTGATTGATTGATTGATTGATTGATTGATTGATTGATTGATTTTACAGTCGAAGTTTGTGGCTTCAAAATGTTTGAGGGACAAACTGAGTGCAAGATTTATTATTTGTAAAGACTCAAAGCAGGATTAATATTTGAGACCTTTAATAAAAGTAGTGACGTCTCTACATTTTCCCTTCTGATGTGAGCCTGTAGTTTCACTCTAGATCACAGGAAGTGTAGCTGAGCTGTGATGGAATAATGGAAGGGGGAATGATTAAAGCACTGCGCTAATCAAACTCCACACGGTCAAAGAGGCAGAGATGAAACTCCTCGTCTGCTGTGAAGAACTGTCCATCTGAGACACCAGGCTGTGTCAGGGCATGTCAGACTGAGGAAACCGACAGGCGACAAGTTGAGGAGAGAAGTAAAGGTACGGAAATGAAACCAAAAAAAAAAAGAGGAACAATTTTAGAGTATGTCGTTATGTTACTACACAGCAGTTGTCTTAAGCTCTAACCTTTAGACCAAAAAACTGTAACAATATACACAACTTCCACACCTCCACAATACATGGCATTGTAAACATACAAAAACAATAACATGTGATTATAATCTGTAATATATAATGGTTGCTCAGTGCTCTTTATGGAGTGTTGTTGTGCAGTGATGGAGTTAGGATGCTGTAGCTGTGACCAGAGAGTTATTTTATTATTTTATAATAATTAACCATTTCGGCAAAAATATTTTTGTTTACATCGACATTTACAAACTAAGCTGAACTGTATTCAGTATTTACATTTCTCTGATTGGAGAAACAGGAAACAGTTTAGCACAGAATATATATTTACTACTGGAATATTTCATCTTTCCAGAATTTATTTATTTATTTATTTATTTATTTTTCTAAAACAGCATCTTATTAAGCAAAGCAACAGTTTTCACTGTACTGTATTGTACTGCTGCACTGTTCGTACATCATCACCGCACACTTCATTTGTTTAACACTTGACTCATCATTGTGTGTGTGTGTGTGTGTGTGTGTGTGTGTGTGGGTGTGTGTACAAACTTGGTTCGTATTTGCTCGTATTTTGACTCGTGCTCTCACCTTAAACACACTACGTAAACGAGCGGTGAATCAGGAGTCGATTTGATTCGATTCATTTAGAAAAGTTTGATTCTTTTCTCTTGAGTCAATTCTTTTTTTTTCTTTCCCCTGAAGCGCGCGCGCGGGAGACGAGTTCTGCGCGCGACCTAAACAACACCTTAACTTCTTAATATGGAAGTCTATGTCTATTTATTGTTAGCTTTTTTTGTCTTTTTTTAAATGCGACTGGCATTTATTTATTTATTTGTTTGTTTGTTTACTGAAAAATGTCCTATAATATTAAACAAAAGCTACAATATGGAAAAAATAACAGCGGTGCAGTGATTAACGCCTCATTTTGTTTTTCTTTGTTTAACATTCTTGTACTGTTTTTTTTTTAAATAAATGTGTGCATTTTTACAGAAGTCGATAAAAAGATTTGCGTTCCTTTATCCGATGACGTCACACCTCATCCATTCAGATTGTGCATGATTTTCATTTTTATTTTATTTTTATCCCTGACCGCATTCTCTTCGGACAAATAAATTTCAATCATATGACGGTATAGTGGTCATTCCTGAGGTGATATAGAACAAAAAAAAACTCATTAATTTTGATTTAAAACATATTTTATTTAATGAACATAATGCAAAAAAAAAAAAGTATCAGCTCATTTTATTTTCCAACATTTCACAGGAAACAGGTTTGGTTCACATTTTTTTGTTTACTCTGTTGCTGGACAGTCGCAGTGTATCATTTTATTTTCTACATATTGCCTTCATAAAAACACACACAAGAAGTCCAAGTGCAGCGAGTTGCAGTGGATTGAGGAAGGCAAGGAGATGGAGAGGGGTTTGCGGATCTCTTTAGTCTTTCAAAAACCCAATTACACCAGGTTAGGTTTCAGGAGGAAAGAAGAGAATTTCTTTTCCCCTCCACAAACTGGTGAGAGAGAGAAAAGTCTTCAGAAGATCCTTGTGTAGAAGGCGGTAAAGGCAGACAGACGTCAGAGCTGATGGCCAAAGACCTTTGGCATGGGATTAATCCTGCAACACCAGTACAGAGTAGTCTAGAGTATCTCCTCTTTTAGAAAGTTTCCACCTTCCCCAGTTCTTGCGGCTCTTTATAAATGTCTTTAGAGCACAATAAGGAATTTCTGTTCTGGTGCGGTGGCTTTCTAAATGAAACTAAAATGCTAAAACAAACAAACAAAAACCAACAACTTCTCCTCACAGGACCTGAAAGCGCCAAGCCGCCTGGTCTTTGTAGTCCAAACAGTCTGCACTGAAGTTTAGTTTCCATGGCGAAGCAGCTTGGTCTTTGTAGTCTTTGTAATCCACACAGTCTGAGGAGGTGAAGGGCAGAGCCGCACCACCGTAACCCTGGTGTGTGTGTGCATGCGGGTGATGGTGAGGGTGGTGGTGCCCGTTGCTCTGCCCGAGGTGGTGGGGGTGATGCGGGTGCGTGTGGTGCCCAGACACCCCGGTGCCTGCCATGGAGCTGAGCTGAGGGTGATGTGGGTGGTGGCCGTGCATGGGCGCCAGGTAGGAGCTACAGTCCATGCTTCCGAAATATGAACCGGACGCAGTGCTGGGGTAACTCTGGGCATAACCGGGCGTCTGGTTGTAGGACACGGGGTACGAGGCTACTCCAGCTGGGCCTCCACTTCCTGAAACACTGCGCTGCATACAGGAAGCACTGGTAGGAGGTGCAGGATCCGGGACTGTAGGAGGAGCCGGAAGAGGTGATATAGGGGCGGGGCTCCAGATAGACGAAACGGGCGTGGCCCCAGAGGCGGAGCTATTGCTCATGCCCAGTCCACCCAGGTTGGAATTGGAAGAGGATGAAGAGGACGAGGATGAGGATGAGCTGGTGCTGGACACGGCTGGAGGACTGAACTGACCGCTGCTCTCAGACCCGGGACTCTCGCGTGATGGAGAGGCTTTTTTCTTCGCAGGCCGGATTTTAGCTCCGCTGCCGCTGTTACTGCTGTTGCTGCTCTGCTGCTGCTGCCTGCACTTAGCTCTCCGGTTCTTAAACCACACCTGACCAGGGAAATAATCCAATATCAGTACACAAGAAACACAGATGTACTTTATTATTCCATTAGGTTACTGAGAATTGTTGGAAAACAGTGGAATGGGAGTGGAAGAAGTAGGACCATCCACGCAACAGGGAAAAAGATAGCTGAGGTTACCAATAACAAATGGAAATAGTGACATGTCAGTGTGGTATCTCTTATCTTTCCTACACTGATCCAGACCAAACGGACACGGATCAGCTGTCTATTGCCACGGTCCTGTCAGTAAAAGTCATTATTTAAATATTCAAATTACATTCTGTATTGACTAAATGAATTAGTATGACCAGCACACACACACACACACTTCAGTGTCCCAGGTGATTTGATCAGTGATTTAATTTAAATAATAACTGAAGTTATTCGATTCAACAAAGTGTTAATTATCAAAAAAGGTGTGAACAAAATAACTCCTTATTAAACCGATGCGTAAAATAATTGAATCAGGCTTGCAGGGTGATCAACCTGTAACGCTTCTCCTTCTGTGCGTCATTATTCAAGTACGGTCATGTACCCATCGAACTGCATCGGATCTAAAATATCACAACCAAATCATATCGGGTCACGTGGCAGCCCGAGGCTGATGCATCAGATCTACATTTTTGACACGGACATTTGTGTATGGAAAGTTCAGGAACTAAAGGTCTGTTAGTTCCAGTCAGTGAATATGATGCTGCACATGCTCAAACATTTCATTGGATTATTGGATTTTCATCAGATCCGTGCTGAGATCCATGATGTTCCATGAAAGAGCTGAGTGAAGTTTGGAAACTTGCTTCCTTGAGTTGATCCACGTGAAACTGTGCATGTCTTAATTTCATGTGAACACGCGCACACACACACACACACACACACACACACACACACACATACCTGTACTCTGGACTCTGGCAGGTTGATCTTCAGAGCCACTTCCTCGCGCATGAAGATGTCGGGGTAACGCGTTTTGGCGAACAGAGACTCCAGGATGTCGAGCTGCGTGCGCGTGAACGTGGTCCTCTCCCGCCTCTGCTTCCGGGGATTGGCTTTAAAAATATATATTTTTAAAGAGAGAGAGAGAGAGAGAGAGAGAGAGAATAGAATAATTAAAACTCGCTTTCGAAATAAGGTCGACTTGTAAAATTAATTCTGTTAATACAATATGGGGTGATGAGCTAAAGTCCGGTTATGTGGTTCCTGGACGTCTCGCGCGTGCGGAAAGTAGTTTCCAAAAATAATAATTAAAAAAGGGGCGCATTCAAAGTGAAGCAGATTTACAAAACTTTAAAAGATCTATCAAACATAACATAGACCAGGCTATGCAAATGCTATTCAAATATTTTCTCCTTTTTCTGTCAATATATTTTTTTTGTCAACGGTGAGCTCGTGCCCTTTGTATGCTAGGCGAGCGCGAGAGACTAATCATTTCTTTAAATGTCATTATACATCGCTCACGATAAACGGATTAAAACGCCTTGTCTGTATGTTTTTTTTTATTTATTTATTTATTTATTTATTGATTGATTGATTGATTGATTGATTGATTGTATAATTAGAAACAGTGCCCGTTTTCTTTTCTGGAGTCTAAGCTTTTACCAACTGATAATAGCCAATAAAGACCTTCAGTATCACATTAATTTGATTGCATCGGTGATTATTAGCAAAAGTCGGATTTCTGTAAGCTATACTACACTAAAACTATAGTACTATACACATTCACGTGCCACGATCCTCTACACTAACTTCTGAATAGTGTGGATTGCACTGCATGGACACCAATCCTGCAGGAGTTTAGTCTGAGCCTTAAACTTATATTACAAGCATTTTGCAAGGAACATAAGAATGTGAAAAGCTAACCTGTATGCTAACTATCTTCATTTATTTTTCTGCTGTGAACTGAACACCACACCCAGGCTCTCTAAACACGGATTTTTGAGTATAGAAGAAGTCCATCTGCACGGTAAAGAACCGCCTTCATGATGAATTAAGTTCAGGAGGCTGTGTGTGAAGGCTGTGGAGCAGAACACACACATTATATGGAATTCTAGATGGGGTTTTTACGTTTTAAATAGAAAATTACAGGCCAGGAAAAAAAAACTTGTCAAAAAAGTTGTAAATAAAGTTGCGCTAGTAACCTATTATTATTATTATTATTATTATTATTATTATTATTACTGAAATTAAAACCTTTTTTTCAAAATCCGAAAAGTTATTACTGGTTTTTGCTGATTTTTTGAAGGCTCGTTTTTTTTTTCTTTAAATAAATAATTAAAAAAAATAAAAATAAACATGCCATGTTCCACACGATTCCTGTGCCATCCCATCAATTAAACATTTATTTATTTATTTATTTATGTATGTATGTATGTATGTATGTATGTATGTATGTATGTATGTATGTATGTAGAAATTACACTAGAAACTTTTAGGAGAGAAAAAATTGGAAGGTGTAACATGGTCACTGTGTGCACTTTTAAAAAATTCGACAATAAAACAATTCGGGAAGTCCCACAAGATCTTCCAGAATCTTGTGGTTACATTTTGTGCCGATTTATTTATTTTACTATTAGTGATACTGTGTGTTTTCCGGTGTATGTTAATGTGCGCGTACCCGGATACCCAACGGAAGGATGCAGGAGCTCCATGGGCGCGCCCCCGAGCCCCAGGCCGTTCACGGCGTACGGGGCCTGTTTGAGGTATGACATCATTCTAGCAGCTCGCGTGGGGGGTGACGGCGGAGTCCGCGCCGAAAAGTCAGAGTCTCCCCGCCGAGCTCACACACACCTGAGGGCGGAGAGGATAAAAAAAAAATAAATTAATTCACTTCATCAGTAAATTAGCAGATGAGGTCATGATTATATGCGTGATGAACACTGAGCATGAGTAAACTGGGCCTAATAGATAATAATAATAATAAGAAGAAGAAGAAGTAGAAGAAAAATAAGAATAACAATTGTTATTGTTCTTACCATTATTATAATTATAATTATTATTAAAATTTATATATTAAATATATATAAAATATTATTATTATTATTATTATTATTATTATTATTATTATTATTATTATTATTATTATTATTATTACAGATTTAAATCGTAAATTGAAAATGTAAGCGCCCTTGTTGTTCCTGTTTTGGAATTCCATACAAAAGGTTAACACAAATTAATAAAGCATTCTATATACATTTTTTAAATGTTAATTAAAATAAACTAATAAATAGTTTATTGTGGGAGGAGGAGGGGCGACGTATCTTTGCAGAAGTAAAGGCAATGTCCTTAAAAAGTTGTTTAAAGTCACAAATCGAGATGATCTTGATCAACAGATGACGATAATAAACTCTAAGCTAGCTCGATACTCAACATTAAAGCCGCGTATTTCTTCTTAAAACTTTTCCTTAATTTATTAAGCGTAATTAATATTATCAAGATTGATCTGTATTAAGAAAGGTATTAAGATTTTCTATTTGGATTTTAGGACCTCGTGCAGGTCAGAAAAGTGCAATCTCTCGAACATTTTACCCTGCTAACGAGAAGATCCTGAAAAAAAAGAAAGAAAGAAACTGAAGGAAAAGAAAAATCCCAGCTTGTCCTTTAGGTTAGGATCAATCAGAAATATAAACAGCGTCTTAATCACCTCATTTCACACTCCACTAATCAAGAGGACTTCAAACACTAATTGGCCGTTCACACTTTCTGCACCTCTTACAGAACAACTCTCACAACTTTTCATCATTTTATTCTTTCTTTTGTCGTGACCGAAACTTGTTTTTGTGTAAAAAAAAATCGAATTCAGCGATACTTTAGTAATAACAAGCTGTGAAAGTAATCTGACTTAAAAAATAAACAAATAAATATATAATAAATCTTGTACTTAAAAGAAAACATTCTTAACCAATTGCTTAATAAAAATAATATTTAATTATATATATATATATATATATATATATATATATATATATATATATATATATATATATATATAATCTTTTTTATTTTCTGTAACACTGTTTATATTTATAACTTCTATTTCGGTATTTAGTGTGTAAATTTAGCGTTATAGTTTAAAAAAATATATTAAAAGTTTTCATGTAAATTTCCTAAATAAATACAGAAGCACACAAATGTCCTAGTAGACTTTAAACTGAAATCAAGATCAAATCTAAATTGACTTTCAGTTGTGAGCACTTATGTGGCTTTAAGGAGAAATATATAAGTCGCAAAGTAAGTTTTCATATAGACGCTTTAATTTTTATTTAAATACCTAAAACTAATCTTAATCTTCAGACTCGAGTGTAATTCGCTCTGATATATCCGAGGCTGCTGTGGGAGATGATTGGGGAGGACCTGAACTCGTTACACAGGTTTTTTTTTTTGTTATAGCGGAGTAAGTCCAAAATGTTTTAAAGGACAAAAGTTTGGTTAAATGACGTGGTGCGCTTTTCTCTCCCGCGCGCATTGGTATGGATCAGGCGCATTAAGAGCACGCAGATAAAGAATACACTGCGAGACCAGCTTTAACCAAATGTAAATCAGCAGCAACTGTGCAAATTATCCGTCTTAGCCATTTAGATTAGACTCAGAGGGGGACTCCATTTACAGCGAGGAACCTTATCGACTCTGTAAACGAGTTAACCCCCAAAACCCAAACTCGGCGAGCTGCTCCACGCATGCGTTACGACTTGCGTAAACAATGACACATTTGCACGATTCATTTGCAAATAAAAAAAAACCCGCTCGTTTGCAAAAACCATGTGTATTCACACACCGCTTTATATCGGGTAATTATTTACTGAATCAAAAGAACACTGCAATTAGCTTGAAGATTTTAATTATAACCATTCGGACATTTTTATCAAGACTCTGAACGAACCGATTCGTTCTCTAGCAACGAGTAACTCGTGCGTAATTTTAAGTAACGACACCAAAATGTCTCTTACCTGCTGATTTTTCCTCTCGAATATCCACTTTCTGTAAAGAAAATCCACGAGGCTGGCTACGCCAAATGGTACAGAGTGTTTCTGGGAGGTTAGAATTAGAGAAATAATAATAAAAGAACCACCAAAATACTCCTTGGCTGTAAGGAAAAAAAAGAGCAAATGCCCCAATCTGCTCTTCTCTCACATCCGCGCGCTTGTGCTAAAGATGACTGCCAAAATGTTGTCGAATTGAGATTGATCACTTTTTTGGTGCGTTGTCCCGTCTATGAGTAAAAGCATACCTGCGGGACCGCCCGCCTCAGCCAATGAGAGCGCGCGATGCTTCTTACGGCCGAGCGAGCTGGCCAATCACGAGCGAGAGAGGCATTGGTTCATTGTGACGTCACGGCGACCTGCCGCGCGAATCGAGTGGGTCGAGAAAAGAAAAAATCAACCCGAATACACTTCTTTAAGAACAAAAATTATTTAAAGTCATTGAACTAATGAGTTGTTGTTATACATCAAAAACGTAGAATAACTAAACAGCACACACACACACACACACACACACAATATTTACGGATTGAAAAACTGATTTATTACGTCATCACGATGTTTAATATAGATAATTTGAAGAGGAAAAAACTTAAAACTAAAAAAAAGAGCGTATTCTTGGCCCCACGGCATGCTGTTGTTAATAATTCTACAATTTAGCTAAATAATAATACATTTCAAACAAATATTTCAATTTATCGATTTTTTATTTCACAACAAAAAGATCGAAACCAACCAGGACACAAACTCTGTAATGAATTGAGGTGAATCGCCTTCGCTGAAAAGACTAATGAGTTGTAATGATTCCCTGCTTAGCCTAAAAGACTAAAAAATAATAATAAAACAACAACAAAAAAAAAAAACACCTAAAACTTTAAAAAGAAAAAAAATTAATAATCCAAATTTTTCTTTTTATTTATTTATTTTTTTCACTCACAACGTGTGCCATTTCTACTACATGTTTTTTTTTTAGGAGAAAGCAAAATAAAATAAAATAAAAAAGGAAAGAAAAAAAAAAACAAGCACGCGCACCTTATAGTCTACCCTTTTACAAACTTTTTTTTTTTTAATCACGTGCTTTATTTAAATTTGTTGTTGTTTTTTTATTTTATTTTCGTCTATTAACCGCAGGTCTATCACACAAGAGTTCGTAATGTGCGACATGGACCTTAAATGCTACTGGAATTTATTTAAAACGCACATTAAAAACAAAATAAATAAATAAATAAATAATAATAATAATAATAATAATAATAATAATAATAATAATAATAATAAAACATCCTTATTAGTCAACAATCCTACAAACAATTAGTTTAGGGAATAAAAGACATTTCCCAGTATAATGACACTAAGGCAAAAAAAATAAAAAATTCCAAAACACACACACACACGCAAATAAAGTTTTTTGGGGGAAAAAAAAAATCAGATTTAAGAAGTGTGGAATCGATATAGCGGTGTATGAAGATATCTGAGCAGCATTAAGCTATTGTCCCGTGTGTGTTTGTGTGTAATCCCGGAGTTTCCTCAGCCCTTAAAGCCGCTAAAGCCCCGGCCCTGGGATTGGCCTCTCCTCAAGCACCCTTTTACTTCTGCTTGTAAAATTGTCTGCACTTATTAAAACGACGATGCATAAAATCCCCCCCGGCTTAAATCCCCGAGTTTATCGGAAAGCATGAGGATAGGTTTATCTTGAAACACCCTCCTCTTCCTCTCTCGGTGGCTGTCAGCCAGTTGAACACCTGCGGAGACGCGCAGAGGAACAAATCCATTACCGACGCCGAGTTCCAGACTTTTTAACGCGGAACAGCTCACACACCAGACTGGAAAGAGTTTTCACAGACTTCTGGGAATCTAATAAAACAAGCTTTTTTTTTTTTTAAAAAAAAAAAGAGCATCTGTATAGAAAGGCAAGTTTCATTTTTTTCCCTTCTGCGGTGCTTTTTATTGACACCAGGTAAGGCGCGCACGTGCTGTTTTTAAACCGTGTCGGGTTTTCTTATTTATTTATTTTATTTTATTTTTAAAGTTAATAACACTTACAATTTCAGGTTATTATATCACTGTACTAGATGCGTTATGGAAATAAAAATGCGAGAATCAAGAATCAAGAAACAGTAGCATAAGGAATGCATTATTAATTATTATTGATATTTTTTTCGTGCAATTAAACGCGGTGTAAAAGTGTACAATGCGACATTTGTTCGCGCTTTATATATAAATATGTAATAAAACAAAATAAGCAAAAAAATAAACAAACCACGTCCTCTGTCTGCACCCAGCGTGTGTGTGCGTGTGTGTGTCTGAGTGAGTTGACTTCGCGCGCGCACTAATTATGGAAATATGGCACCATATATTAAACAAGCCTAGGGAATCTCTGACAGGTGAAAAACGTCAGTCTAGGAGTGTATTGGTAAGCTAATGTTGTGACATTTCAATACACACACACACACACACACACGACGAGGCTTTAATTTGGTTTGTGTAAAGAGCCTCGTTTTACTTCAAATCACAACTAGCTCTAATTAACATAATGAACGAGGCGCAGATGCGGCGTGTGTGTGTGTGTGTGTGTGTGTTGGCCTGAGTGTGTATTCCCATGAAGATGGCCCTTCCGACACTCAGCAAAAAAAAGCGAATCACTTCAAAAAAGAACAATTAAAGAAACAATTAAAGGGTTAAAAAAATTAGCCAAAGGAAAAGTTCTGTGTCTTAAACTGCATACTATTTTACTAAATATTATACATCCAAACACTACAGGGGCAGTGAGTGAAGAGTTATTAGGAAGTATAAGAATTAGGATCGTGGGATTGTAGTGCGACGTCCTGCTTCCATTATTATTACTCTTCAAGGTTTACAAAACAGTTTATAGCCATTCTATCTTCAGTGGATAATCAGAAATTAGCCTTGTACTCAAGTGCCTGCAGTCTGCTGCTGTAATCATAACACTGATCCTTCAACACGCTCTGGCCTTATAGAGTACAGCTGTAGAAGAGGAATGGTTCCTAATCCACCCAGAAGAGGAAGTTTTCTCTTCCCCATGTCATTTTTTACTGCCACTGTCACCTCTAGTTTGTTCATTAAGGAGAAAAATACGAATCTGCATCCAGATTTTCTTTAAAACAGCACTTCACGAGGGTTAAACTTCACCTTCTGCCTCACAAATATAGTCAAGACTGTGTATGCTGCTGTAGCCCAAGAATTTCCCTCATGGCATCAATAAAGTATCTCTCTATCTATCTATCTATCTATCTATCTATCTATCTATCTATCTATCTATCTATCTATCTATCTATCTATCTATCTATCTATCTATCTATCCAAGACACCAGGTTAAACACCCAAAGCTTGTCATGACAATTGGAAGTAAAAAGAGGAAACAAATTCATGTAATTGATCAGGCTCTGCATTGGTGAAAGTGTAAATAATATAAATAAAATCGAATTATAGCTCGAATTATCGTGCCCAACGTAGTCAAATTTTGTCGCAAGTCAAAAGAGTGAATGGAGCATAAAACCAAAGTGAAGTCCACTCCTAACCTTCCACAACACAGTTGTTATATGGTGTGTTACACAGAGTGATGTAATGTACTGGCTTCTCTATCTATAGTTAAAAACAAAAAGGATTTTTTCCCCCTCCGAAACTACACAAAAACGAGTTTCTTGTACTTCTGTCAACAACCAGAGTAGCTGACATTAGCTTGCATGTGCTGTTCTGAGACCTGTGAAGTCAAGTCAAGAAGCTTATATTGTCATTTCCACCATATATACACTATATTGCCAAAAGTTTTGGGACACCCCTCCAGATCGTTCAGTTCAGGTGTTGTTTTTCAGGGGTTGGGCTCGGCCCCTTAGTTCCAGTGAAAGGAAGTCTTAATGCTTCAGCTTCATACCAAGACATTTTGGACAATTTCATGCTCTTTGTGGGAACAGTTTGGGGATGACCCCTTTCTGTTCCAGCATGACTGCACATCAGTGACCAAAGCAAGGTCCATAAATACATGGATGAGTGAGTTTGGTGTGGAGGAACTTGACTGGCCTGCACAGAGTCCTGACCTCAACCCCATTGAACACCTTTGGGATGATTTAGAGTGGAGACTGTGAGCCAGGCCTTCTCGTCCAACATCAGTGCCTGACCTCACAAATGCGCTTCTAGTGGAATGGTCAAAAATTCCCATAAACACACTCCTAAACCTTGTGGAAAGCCTTCCCAGAACAGTTGAAGCTGTTATAGCTGCAAAGGCCAGTCAAAAAGAACAGCTGAATTCAATGATTTGTAGGGGTGTCCCAAAACTTTTAGCAATATAGTGTAGCTGACGCAGTACAGAATGAAATGAGACAACGTTTCTCCAGGACCCTGGTGCTACAGTCTTTTGCATCATCCACCTTAATTCTTACTCTTGTGAAACTTTACAGCAGCTTGATATTAATCATAAAGACATGAGGAAAGGAAGAAGAAAATACGACACAAAACGTACATTTCAAATGAGCAAAATTATAATGCATAAATATGGAAACACGATGATTTTGTGCAGCAGCCATGCTGATCCTCTGTACTGTTCCTGTTTTAGTGTTTGTGTGGAAAGATGAAAAATACAACAGATTGCAGCATTGGAGTGTTTTCTAACCGGAGATCATTACTAGGTCTACACACTACACACACACACACACGTCAAACTCATGTAAACTAACACCTTTCCACTCTGCACCTGGGAAACTATAGAAAACGTTATGTCCAGTACGCTCTGGGACGATTAGAAGATTTGACAGATGTGTAAATGTTAACGGATTGCGAGGACGTTGAAAGACGAGACTAAACACCATGAAAGACGCGTCGAATACGAGACTAAACACCATGTCGAGCGTGGAGCAGGTGAAACCCGCTGTATTCTGAATCATATGAAGTTTATTTCTTTGCCAATGAAACTCGGTGAGGTTTATTCATTCATATTTTATTCAACATGGAAACACAAATGATAATATATATAGTAGAAGACCTGATCTACACAACATATTTTGCTATGAGTCATTAAGCTAAGCTTATAAGTTAGCCTACTTTCTTTGCTAATGCCAGGTTTGATTAGCATTGATTCCAGTAGCTAATAGAACTGTCTAGGCAGCAGGTTAAACTTCAGCTAAAGGTAAACATTATTGCGTTAACGTTATTTACATCTGGTTAGCAAACTGCCTAGGGCTAGTCTGGCACATCTTACAGACTCCGAATGATGTTTTCAAGCAAACAGCAGTAAAGAATATGATCTTTGTTTACTTTTTAACACTACAATTAAAATGAGCAAATATTTGCCTCTGAACCCGAGGAGATTTATTTACTTCCATATGTAATGGAGTCGGATTTAACCCGCTGTCCTTTATCCACCACAGCGTGACTCGGCACGGGTTTTTGGTGCCGTTTGAAGTCGACTCATCTCTTCTGTGTCCCACATGGTTCCCCTGACGCCATGTGTGTGTTGCTGAAGCTAATGTTTTGGCTAAAACACACACACTTTACTTCCTAAACGAGTGCAGACACGAGTCACACCACCTCCGACAGGTCTCGGGTTTGGTGCCTGCCACATGCCGGCTTTCACATTACTAATTTATCATGTGCTTCACATTTCGGTCTAGACTGTGAGTGAGAAAGTTCCCAGTGACAAACCAGCACCTTAGAGTATCTCCAAGGCTTGAACTGAGCACATGCGAAAGGTTCACGTCGTCGAGGTCTCTACAGATAGAGAGTCACGTCGCCTTGGGTCTAACGGCTTGCTGCTTCACTCGGATTCCGCTCTTTCTGCATTAAAGCGCCGTCGCAATCACGAGAACACGACCACAACGTCGTAATTACCGCTCAGAATCGTGTACTTTTCAAAGGCTTTGTGGGCGGGTCGTGTTAACTCTTCAGTTCTGTTCGTTTGCCTGAGGCAAAATACTAATTCTTGTTGTTGTTGATGATCAAAACAATCAAGGATAAGGCAAAACTGAACTGGTTTTCTCCTGCCGTCCATTTCCGTGAAGAAGAACGACATGAACACGCGCCACGTCGCAATTGGCACCTCTGAACCTGTACTAGTTACCCGTACACCGCTAGTTATCACAGAAGAGCTGCTAATGCTGCGTTCATACACACAGCGTTTTTTTTGCTACAAGTCGCTGTGCTATCAAATGTCAGTGACTGGTTGCCATGGTAATAACGATTATCAGCAAGTGGTGATGATGAACTGAAAATCTCGTGGCTAAAATGAAACGTTCTGGAAGGAGGAGAGAAGCAGCGCATGCTTTTTCGCCGCAGATCACATGACCTCGAATATCTTCGCTCCCATTGGTCGTCTCTGCATCAAGACCCGACGAGTTGATTCAACACCACAATCATAAGTTTAACTCAATTTCCTCCTGTCTGTTGTGTCCATGTTGATGATTGAGTGTCTTCATCATGTCTCACTCCACAGTGGAGGTTAATATGAAGCTCATATGAAAGTAGACACTCAGGACTTACAGAATTTGTAGAGTTTCAGGAGTATTTCTGTTTTTAGTCTACTAGGGGTGATATATTCATAGGAAAGTTCCAGAAGAACAAAAATGGTTCGTTTTTTTCCACACAAATGTTTGTATCTTCAGAGTAAATGTTGATCTCAAACCCATTTCTGCTCTCTGAGATGTTCTCCAAGTTGCTTGTTCATCTAAAAAGCAGCTCAGATTTCATCTTCAACCAGTAAAATTCTGTGTAAGGTTCTCCAACAGAGGGAAAAACACACGACTAAAACACACTGAAATCCAACAGACTCGTTTTAGATCAGACTCACAGCCTGGACATCATTCATTACTTTACACTGATTAAAAACGTCCCATAATTCAGGAGAATGGGAAATGGCAGTGTGCTGGTTAACAGGGTAAGGGTATTAATCCAATTCTAATTGAATTGAACAGTAGAAGAGTGAAGTGACTTGAACACTGCAGGCTTGAATTCTACACTGTGCTAAAAAAAAGGCATATCAGGAGAACTGGAGCTAGTGAAAGGTGAGGAACAGGTTGTGTGTGTGTGTGTGTGTGTGCACTGTGGGGCAGTAAACGAGAGGGGAGTACAAGGCTGTCAATCACAGAGCTACGTCCCGCCTCCCTCATTAAGAGGGTAAATACAGGGGAGGGGATGAAAGACTCTGCGGTGCAAACACGACTCAGGAGGAGAAACTGGATACCCTACAGACACACACACACACACACGAACACACACACAGACACACACACAGACACACACCCACACACGAACACACACACACACACACACAAACACACACACACACATTCTGATAGGTGTAGCTTCATACTCACCTTCAATGAAACTGTTCTAGTGGGACAAAACCACCCTCTATTTCTCTCTCTCTCTCTCTCTCTCTCTTGCACAATCTCTCTCCCTCTCTCTTTCTTCTCCTTCTCTCTTTCTTCTCTCTCTCTCTCTCTCTCTCTCTCGCCGTCTCTCTCTCTCTCTCTCTCTTTCTTTTCCTGGCATTTGCTCGTAGGGAGTCAGGTTAAAACTTGCATCTCTCTCTCTCCCTCTCTCTCTCTCTCTCTCTCTCTCTCAGCGTTTCACCGGTTACCATGTGAGCCTCGCACAGCCGCACAAGAATGTGCAGGTTCAGATCTCTCTGACCCGCCCTCGGAAAGCTCCGAAAGAGAGAGAAAGGGAAGAAAGAGAGAGGGATTAAGACTGAGAGGGGAGAGTGTGTGAGAGAAAGAAAACTGATTTACAAATGTGACTGTTGTCAGGGTCTCTCTCACAAACTCGCTGCTTCCAGTGGAAGTGAGAGAGTAAGAGAGAAAGTGAGAGACAGAGAGAGAGAGACAGAGAGAGAGAGACAGAGAGAGAGAGAGAGAGAGAGAGAGAGAGATGTTATACCATCTTGGCTGGCTTGATATCAATCCAGTAGCTGAAACACTAGATGGGAAATGTGCTTCTGATTTCTAACAGAGGAGTATGTGTGTGTGTGTGTATGTGTGTGTGTGTGTGTGTAGGTGTGTGTGTGTGTGTGCGCTCAGTCATTCAACAGAGCTGAAATCCACTTCTCCTTCAGCCAGGCCTGCAATTGCTCTCTCCTTATCTGCACCAGCAGCAGCTCTGCACTCGGTGCCGTATCCAGATACGTTCGGTACGAGTGAGACAAAATTACTGGTGAAGTGTAGGATTTTACACACACACACACACACACACACACACACTCCGCCGGAGCTATAATTTCGTTTTCTCATGCTAGTTCTAGGTCAAGGAGACAGCTAGCAATCCTTATATTTTAGATACACCTCGACGAGTTCAGGCTAATCAGGCTAAACAACCTCTTTCTAGCATGTGTATTAGCGGTGCTGAAGGTTAGGATAATCTGCTTGTAGAAATCCAGCCGTTTTGCTAATCCCCACCCCCTTAAATACACCAACCAAAAAAAAAAAAAACCTCATCTCTGTTAGCTACATTCCCATCTGAGGGAGACATTTTGTCATATGAATAGCTAGCTGGCTACATTCCAGTGACTACACACAAATTGGGAGTTTGTTTAGTCCACAGCGAAATGGGAGGAGCTTTACTGAGGACAACGACGTGGACACGATGATATCGTCAGCTATGTAGGTTTCTACATACAGGGTGTTAGCAAAGATGTAGCAAAGTTTAGCTACGTTACAGTCAAGATCAACTACAAATAATAAAATAGCGATCATTTATAAGACTAATTAGTTTGTGTTCTGCTTGTTTGTTTATCTCACCTTAAATCAGGGAGTATTTTTATGGAACTGACCTGAAGATTCTCTCTCTCTGAGATCGTGTATTGATTTTATAGCTTTATCTCATAAAAAGCCTTAACAAGGTTAAATGTCTTCTATCATGGTGTTTTGCAGACGCTGCAATTTTAAAATCACAGCCTGTGTGACTCTCATGGTAAAGTCATTACCCTTCCATTTAAAGAAAACTAGCCTTTCATTTTGTCTATCAGAAGAAAACGAGCCTCAAACCCCGAGCAGATTAACCGATATCAGATCAGGTCAGCTCATTACAATATGAAAATACAGACATGTAGCATAACCAGGTGTTAGATTCCTAAACCTGTGCTAATGACGGTTTATCGATTACAAGGCGCCGTCTTTATCGGAAGCTCGGCCAGATCGCCACGGCAACCCGCAGGCCTCCGAGGAGAGGTCAAAATCAATCAGATGGAATTAGAGGTTTGAAAAGCTTACGTGACATATGGACGTCGCCACTGAGCTGGAAAGGCTCTGAGGGGCCGAGGGCAACATAATGGCCGATTGGAAACCCTTTATAGCGACGTTCTGGAGGTGCAATCTGCTTCATTCACACGCGGATTCTCCCAATAAGTTATTGTCTGTCCGGCGTATGACGACCGTAGATAACGCGTTCTGACGTTTTTCTTTTAATTTATAAAGTATTTCCTATTTCAGGAGATTTTTTTGAAAAAGATCCTGAGGGAACAAAATGTGACGATACAAAGCTGGAATGTTTTTGCTCATCTTTTTGGCGATGGATATCAAAGGCATTCACATTCACAGAAACCAGAAAGCTCCTGAAGCCGGACTGAATCAAAGCTAGCAAACCTGACCGCCTAAACAAGTAGAATTTTCTGAATATTAATAATGTGTTTTAACATTGAGTGATCAAACTAGCAAAGAATATCCCCAAACATTGCAAACTCTCAAATTATTGCTAATAGATATTGCTAGCTAGCTAACTGTCTTTGAACAAATATTTGCGGGATGTATTATCCAGATAAGAAAATCTTAACAGAAAAGAACTGATAGCTTACAATTCAAAGTTAGAATAAATTACGGCTTCGCTAGCTTAGGTTGTACAGACGTCTGTATTAACCGTGCCCTGACCTGAAGAAATATTTTATTCAATTCAATTTGGTTTATTAGTGTAGCGCTTTTAACAATGAACAATGTCTCAAAGCAGCTTTACGGGAGTATAGAAACAATGAAAAAGTTTAAAGCTAAAGTTTTCTACAGTTTAAAGTTAAATTACTATTTATCCTGAATATTTATCCCTAATGAGCAAGCCTGAGGCGGTGGTGGCGAGGAAAATCTCACACTTATAAGTCGCCTCGTATCGCTATGTCGTTACACATAAATTACGGAACTCCTAATATTTCTGCTGAATAAAGAGTTGAAGTGTTCCTAATCGTCTGTGTTCAAAATGAAAATTATTCACAGAAGGCTGATAATCAAAAATATGAGATCATGTAGTGAGAAATGGCCTAGAAAATAAGGACCGATAAACAAGGAATCTAGAAGAACAAGAGGATTCGGAACAACAAAGAGGATTTAATGAGTCTGTAGAAAAGAATAAATACATGTCTTTACGAAGAACAAGTGTAAACTAGGCTTAAAACAAAGATTAATGATATTATTACAGCTAGTCACAGCTCATATGAGTCAAATAATTCATTCAGCCTGAACGGACAGGCGTGAACAGAAACTGGAATAAACTGAGAGAAATAAACCCTCTTGCCTTAAGGACCAATCGTTCCTTCTTATTTCCAGATCAAGCCCTATCGTCAGGCTAAATCTCCACTGCTTTTGTTTGCGCCTCTTTTCCTGACAGCGCCCAGGAGCCGTGCCAAGCGAGACCCGAACGCACAAATATAATATGTTTGCTATCGGAGAGGCTGTGCCACTGGCAATAAAGAACAACCGCAGACTTATTGTGCCAGTTAAAGCTCGGATTACGGAGCTTGTGTAAGCTTGGATTTGACCCCAGATGGATACACGTGGATACCAAACAACGCATGCATATGAATCTTGTATGCTAGATACAAACTTGTTGGGACAAACCCAAGTCTTTTTGGAGTTGTAGCAAAGCGATGCTAATCCTAGCCGTGAGAAATGAAAACAGATGTGAATATCCACCGAACAGAAGCTCAAGTGCTTGTTGTTTTTTTCCCAGGTTATGCTCTTTGAGAGGATCTTTCAGCAGATATTTTGCTCTTGAGTGCAAACAAACGACTTGTGTACTTTTTTGGTATTTAGGAAAATCCCACTGTTCCTGATCTAAATTCTAGACCATTATACAGGATCAGATAATCCGATTAACGTTATAATGAACATTATAACACCAGTTACTTTTCCAAAACACTTTTACATTATACATAAATAAAATGATTAAATGAAACACTGTACACTACACAATTATATTGTCTTGTGTCGTGTTATATCACATTATACACAGACCGAATATACTACACTATGCATTGTTACTCTAGACATTATACAATACACAACAAAGTACACTATACGCAATATTATTCACTATATTGCATTATATAACGAGTGCACTATACGCTACATTACTTTATACCCTACACACTTATATTCTAATATATCACACTGTAGGTCACTATACTCTAATACACTACAGATTATTCCAAATACAACACTATACACTACATTGCACTACACAGTATAGTGCACTACACACTATATCACACTACATTACTCAGTCCGTTATTGAATATAGTCCAGTGTTCACTATAGTACACTATATAGTGCAGTACATTACTTTATACACTACACATATACAGTATATTGTAATATATTGCACTACACTGTATAGTACACTGTACTTTTATTGTATAGTGTTTTTCTATACATTATACAATGCATAGCACACTATACTTTACACTACACTACATTACACACTACACACTGAACTATACACTATATCACATTATGCAATATAGTGCACTATTCTCTGTTACGCTATACGTTACTCCAACACTATAACACTATACTTTATAGTACACTACACCCTATTCAATATCGTGCACTACACACTATATCTCACTAATTTACTCGTTATTGAATATAATACATTATTAACTATATGACACACTACACTACTTTATACACTACACATTTATATTCTAATATATCACACTACACTACACTGTACTCACTTACTCTCTACGTTATTCCAAATATAATACTATACTCGACATTTCACTACACACTACATCTCACCACATTACTCTATGCGCTATTGAATATAGTCCAGTACTCACTATATTACTCTATACACTACACACACACACACACATATATACATATATATATATATATATATATATATATATATATATATATATATATATATATATATATATGAATATGTATATATATATATTACACTACACTATATAGTACACTGCACTTTGTATCCTAGACACTATACAATATAGTGCACTATACTCTGTTACGCTATAAATTATTCCAGATATAACACTATACTCTACATTACACTACACACTATATCACTGTACATTTCTTATTGAATATAACACATTATTAACTAAATGACACACTACACTACACACTTATATTGTTGTATATTACACTACACTATATAGTAGACTGTACTTTTTTTATTCTGTACACTATACAATGCATAGCACACTATACTTTAACACTACACCCTGAACTCTACACTATATCACATCATACCATATAGTGCACTACACACCACCTTACTTTATACACCACACATTTATACTGTAATATACTACACTATACAATGTAGGACAATTTACTGTGTCACTCTGTACATTACTCAATGTATAAGACTGCACTCAGTATTATATACTACAGCCTACAAAACATAGTACTTTATACACTACACATTTATTACATTATTATATATTACACTATACACTATATTACATTTATATTAATTTATACACTACACATTTATTACACTATTATATATTACACTATGCTAAACTATAGTACACTATACTCTGTTACTCACTTACTTATATAATATGTACATTATACTATATATATATGTGTGTGTGTGTGTGTGTGTATGTGTGTGTGTGTGTAACATTATATTACACTACACCCTACACACCATAGTGCACTACACATTTATATTCTAATATATTATACTATACACTATACTCTGTTACTGTATATACTCTGTACATAATACAATGCTATACTCTATCTATATATCTACACATTATACCTTTATAGTTAAGTTATAGTACACTATACACTATAGTACTTATTGTACACTCTGTTACTCTACATAATATATACATTATAATTGTACTATATCTATCTATCTATCTATCTATCTATCTATCTATCTATCTATCTATCTATCTATCTATCTATCTATCTATCTATCTATCTATCTGCTATCATTATGCAATTATATAAAGCTATACTTGGTATTATTCTGTACTCTACACGTTTACATTAAAATATTTTCCGCTATATCACACGATACACTACATCACTCCATGTGTTATTTCGTATATCGTTCCCTGTATTCCACTATACACTACACTACACATTTATATAGTACACTGTTTAATGCTGTGTGTAATATATGTGTAATACACTATTTATTACTACATGTATTAAACAATGTCCTCTTCTTCTTCTTCTTCTTTTTATTATTATGATTATTATTATGTAAAATTCCGCCCTCGTCTTCAGTCTCGTCCAGTCTTATCTGCAGGTGTTGATCGCAGACGATCGGGAGCCCCGCCTGATCCTGATCCTGTTTAATCAGCTGATCTTCAGGTAAGTATTAGGTGTGGCTGTAATTTGGTAGGAATGAAGCCTACAGCCACACTGACACGTTGTGGGTCAGGATGAAGCGCCCTGTTTACACCATGTCATAGATTACAGGACGGTAATATGTGGATTGTGTATTTACTGTTATGAAAACAAAACAACAATGGTGACAAATGATACCAGTTATCTCCATTTAACCAGTTCTGTGTTGGCTTTTTAACTTAAATGCCTCATCAGTCTGATTAATGCCGAACAACATTCGATCGTAAACCACTATCTATTTTTTTCCGTCGTGTTTTCTAGTGCTGTTGTGTATTTTGCTTCCTTCTTCGCCAGGACACGGAGTGAGATTTAATCACACTTGAGTTGTTTATCCTGGTTAAAAAAGATGACTAGCTACTTTCAACCCGTTACACAGAGGTGTACTTCTATCTATTTATAACTAATTAGTAATTAATATATAGACACACACTGACTTTAAAGCTCGGTTCAAAACACAACAATCCTCTCTTCCCTCCTCCCGTTGAAGTGGTTGGAAATCCTATATACGCCGTTTCGTCCCGTTTTATCGCCTCATAAATAAATGTCTGAGTCAATTGTCCTGTATACGTTTTCCCTCCTTTGTTAATCCTCCCCGAGTGTTGGACATTCTCTATACAAATAAAACTTGTTATTAATATATGATTAAACCCGCTCTGCACACTCTCCTCTTTGTGCACCGGAGGAAATATTAAAGGATACAACTTCCTTTATAATCCGCCAAGCCTCCGAAAGCCCCCTTAAAACCCCGCGACTGCACCCCTTCACCCCCTCGCCACCACCACCCCTTCATCCTCCTAAAAAACTGGAGAACTTCACGTGCTTTTGTCGTTCAGTTTTATTGCGCTTCGCCCTGTTTGCTTTAGATAACAAATCTGCGAGTCGCCTTCGGGGGAAAGGGAGCATTACAAATTAATCCCGGGTTTAATAAGTCCAGGACTAAGCCAGGGATTTTTTTTTTCTCCATGGGAGAGAGAGAGAGAGAGAGAGAGAGAGAGAGAAGGAGGAGGAGGGGGTTAAAAAAAGAAGAAAGGAAAGAAGAAGGCAAAGAAATATATTAAAGTCTGTGATCACAGCCAGCTTTTCTTGTTTGTCGTCCCTCCTCCTTCTCTCTCTCTCTCTCTCTCTCTCTTACTCTCTGTTCGTTTTAATCCTCTCTTCCGTAATCCAATTTGTCTATCGAAGTTTTCGACCAGGCCGCAACCCGACGCCGAGCCTCGTATCTCTGTGCTCCCTCAAAGAAACAAACACGCTGAAACGTCTGACAGCAAAACGCTGGTGCTGTTGTTTGTTCAGTCGTGTACGGAGACGAAGACGGCGAGAAAAACGACAGAAAGAAAAGAGAAAAGCGTGAACCGGGCACTCGGAGTGTTGGAGGAATACTGCAGCTGTGGTCTTGAATTAATATCATCACGTCACATCCATCCTGGAGTTCTGTATAGATCCATATATACCAGTGCATCACTTTAATATTCATTAAAATCCATAGGGTAATGATTATTATGAAGAGTTGAAGGTGTACATCACGCTAAACTCTGCTCTTATAGCAAAATAATCAGAGTCTAGTAACATCTCTGATGTTTATTTCATTTAATAAAAAAAGACACACCGTTTATAAATACCTTTAATGTCGTAGACCGCTCCTGATACAACATCCTGATATTATTTACATTATCTATAGCAGCTATAAATATATAGATATAATAATAAACCATTTCACAGCTTTTTTGTCCTGAAGACTGTCTTGACAACTTACAAGTCATAGTTTTACCTGCACCACGCTGACACTGGAGACTCCTTCTGTAAATGTTTAGAAACGCTAAATAATTACTAATTATTAGAAAACATCACATATCAGCAAGTGCATCAGCAATTAATGGGGTGTGTGTTATATTTCAATTCAAACCAGTACTTGTATCTGTCTTATATATGTTAAACGTTTGTGATCATCAATTTTTTTTTTTATTAGTTATAGAGCTGTCTTTATGATTATTATGATGTATTATTTATTTTTGTTTTTAATTAATTAATTAATTAGTTAATTTTTTATTATTACTGTTGTTTATGTATTTATTACTATTTAATAAATAACTATATATTTATTACTATGTTATTAATGACATGAATTAATTAAGAAACATTTAATAAATATTATCATTTATATCACTTCATACCCGTGTGTCTGTATTTAATTGAGCTATTATTAACATGTAAATTATTTTTATGAGTTAGCTAGCTAGCGAGCGAGAGGCGGCGTGTTTCAGGGCCCAGTGTTCAGTCCGAGCCGCAGCGTCTCTCTCCGCAGGGAAAAAAGCACAGAGGGCAGATTAGACGGATTGATTTGATTACTCTGAGAGGTTGAGAGGGCTTTCGGGTGAACAGACGGACTTCAGAGCGTAGCCGCTTCCCCACAGAGAAGAGCCATCAAGGTAGAACACACGCTACAATTATTAGATTAAGCCTTCCACACACACACACACACACACACACATGCTGCTCTGTGAAATGAGGCTGGTGTGTACAGTACACATGTAAAAATGAAGGATTCAGCTGTCTTTATCGACATTTTATAAAATATAAACACTGGAGGTTCAACACAAAATGGAGCATATTTCATTTTTACAGGAAAAAATCTTATCTGTAAGCAAGAACAAGGCTTCAGTGTGTCGCTGAAGATGAGATGGAAGGAGCCACCAGTGTCAGGACAGATAAGCTGCCTGGGTTTTTATTTTTTAATTTTACTGTCTTATTAACTTCAAGAGAGAGGGAAATAAACAGAGGCTGTTGATGAGGCGACTCTTTATAATGTAAAAGATTACAGGAACTTTCCATAAGATTTAGTGTAACTATAAATGGATGAAAAGTAAAATATCTTTCTTTTTTTTTTAAGTAAATAACAATTTGTAAACACTTTGTGACGGGCGTGATTATTTTTTTAATTTATATATATATATATTTTATTTAATTTTTTAGTATATTAATTGATTATTTAGTATGTTTTTTTATAAGTTAGGTAATTAATGTAATTTATATATTTACTTTTTTATATTTACTTTTAATAATTTAAATAGAAAACTATTAATATTTATGATGTGTGTGTGAATAAATAAGCTAGTGATTGTGTTATTACTGTGTAAT
>NC_080735.1:17871416-17891416 GCF_019097595.1 Hemibagrus wyckioides | reverse complement strand
ATGTGTGTGTGTGTGTTTTTGTGTTTATGTGTGTGTATTTGTGTGTGTGTGTGTTTATGTGTATGTGTATGTATTTGTGTATATGTATGTGTGTGTATGTGTGTGTGTGTATGTATTTGTGTGTGTGTGTGTGTATGCATAGGTGTGTGTGTGTGTTTGTGTGTATGTGTGTTTGTGTGTTTATGTGTGTGTGTGTGTGTGTGTGTATTTGTGTGTGTGTGTGTGTTTAAGTGTGTGTGTGTGTGTATGTATTTGTGTGTATGTATGTATGTGTGTGTGTGTGTGTGTGTGTGTGTTGAAGACAAAACAGCATTGTCATATTACCCTTGTGAATCCTGCCCTCCAAACACATACACACACACACACACACACATTCACACACACACACGCACACACACATACATACGCACACATATACACACACACACATTACATTAATGAGTGAATCTCTCTCTAGCGGCTTTCCTGCTAACACTATTAGCCGGATCACCTGACCGCAGCACACAGGGAATATCAGTGATTCCACCTGGGAATGTCCTTCTGTCCAGATCATTAGTGTGATGAAATAATAATAATAAAAAAAAGAAACTGGCATCATAAAAAACAGAGGTTGTTTCCATCGGTATGATGAAATGAACATGGAGTTATGAACGAGACGACAAATTTCCACCAACTGGTTGTTTATCTTTCCAAACAGCTTTAATTACCAAGAAACCACACTGATTTAATCTGTTTCTTAAGAACGAAGCTGTAAAAAACCACCCTGAACTCATTTAACAGTAAATATTCACACTGTTTTAAAGGCTAAAAAAGCTAACATTAGCCTAAACGCTTGTCTGTCACTCGTCCCCGTCAGGAAAAGATTACAAGAAAGAGAAATAAAATATGATTACAACCCGTCAAGTTCCAGATATGTGTCTGGAGGGCGAGCAGGAGGCTAATCACGCGGCACCGAAAACACAAACAGGGCTAGCGTTGTCAGATGACACTAACGTGGCATTATGACGTGTTATGAGTAGAAAATTACAGCTGACTGAGCAAAGAGCATGAATATCGCTAGTTAGCATGACGTCAAGCTGTGTTTTTAGCATGTGCTGGCTGTTAGCTGGTGTATAGCGTACCGTAGCATAGCTTTCAGCTATCATTGAATAATCCCTTAATGATACAGTAATGAAGATGTTTTCCTCAGGACATCCTCTGAGCTAGGCTAACTACTTTATCTGTTTTGGGGGGAGAGAGAGAGAGAGAGAGAGAGAGAGAGAGGAGGGGGGGATGGGAGGAAGGAAGGAAAAGCACTGTTAATTACACTATCTGTGTGTATGCTAGCGATTGTTCAGGTGTTTGTTTAGCTCGCAGCACTTTTTCTGGAACAGTAGCTAGCTAGGGAATGTAATAATCAGCTAGTTTAGCAGCTGGAATGCTTCCACAATGTGCTAGTTTTTCTATATTTGCTTTATTTCTAATTAGGGTCACGGGGATCTGCTGGAGACTATCCCAGCACACATTGGGTGAAAGGCAGGGGTACACCCTGGACAGGTCACCAGTCCATCACAGGGCCTCACAAATCAACCTAATGTACATGTTTTTGGACTGTGGGAGGAAACCGGAGGACCCGGAGGAAACCCACACAACCTGTTCGAACCTAGGATTCAAACCCAGGACCTTCTTGCTGTGAGGCAACAGTACTAACCACTAAGTCACCATGCTGCCCATGACAGAGATGCGTTCTGTGCAGTTCATTCACAGGTTGAACAATTCTTGGTGATTTTTGAACAAATTGGGCGAGACTTTTTTATTTTTTATTTTGAAAGATACTGTGAATAAAAATACTGTATATTGTGAAGGCCACGCCGCTTATTAAAAGAAAATGGTTGACGTTTATGCTTCTGGGATTTTTTAAAATTGCTTAAAATTTATTTTATAAACTTGTGTTAGTTTTATGAAAACTCTTGAAAAATAAATTAAATGGCTATTAAATAAAATGAAGTTAATGGATATATACAGGAATGACAAAAAATGTACATTAACTAAAATGTGCTTCTTTTATTACGATTGATTACAACTGACTTTGTTTAAGTTAAAAATAATAAACAATAAGATTTACTTGGTATACTATAGATTTTAACCTTTTATTTTTTTGGGTCACTGGCGGCCACCCTCTTTTGAGGCAGTGCCCCACACTGACCATGCTCTAGACACGCCCCTGTATGTAGCTAATGCTAAGCGCGCACTGGAATCCACGCTATTCCCTCATGTTAGCGAGCTAGTCTGATGTGATATTATGGGATGTCTGGGGTTTACTGGACCTGATGGCAGTGTGTGTTAGCATGGTGTGTTTTGAGACAAAGCTAAACGACTCGTTCAGGTGACTCACGTGTTTGCTTGAAGCACCGGTTCAGCAGAGCAGAAGGTTTTATACAAATGCGTGTCGACCCTCCGCCCTTTAAAAAAAGACCAACACCCCGAAAAATACCTTCTGCTGTCCCCCCACTCTTACCACCTGCTCTTTTAGTACACACACACACACACACTCTGCATTCTTTATCTCCAGATTTCCAGACAATGCCCAAGGGATACTGATGCCTAATCCTCCTGATCCCTCTCTCTCTCACCCCCCCACCTCTCTCTCTCTATCTTGCCCTCTCTCTTTCCCTCTCTCACTCACCCCCACTCTCTCTCTCTTTTTCCCCTCTCTCTTTCTCTCTCTCTCTCTCTCTCTCTCTAAAATAAAGATGTACTAATTGCACAAAACTCCTTATTAAATTTTTTAAAAAATGTTTGTACACGACCCTGGCAGGAAATAGACTGGATCCTTAACAGGAAGTACAGATCCTAAACAGGAAGTAGAGCTGTCGTATAGGCGATTTTATTAAGTTAATCTCTTAAATAATGTCGTAAATATCTGTGGGGTTTTTGCTCAGACGCTAAACTGTTAAACAGTTAAAGAGGCATGAAGTGGATCCAGAAGTCTGGGGAAGTCACGATGTCTTCTTCCCGGGATTGAAGGATTTACGCATTACGCTCTTAACTCGTTTGTTTCCAGGCCTGAACTCCTGGAAGATTATACGAGTTATCCTATTTGAGTCAGTTAAAAAACACCATTCTTGTGTGTGTGTGTGTGTGAGCTTAAGCACCGAGCGGGTCAATGAGACCAGGCCGCCGCTTACAAGGCCGAGCCTCGGCGACGCTCCCGTGTCTTATTGTAATGAACCATAAGCTCCTTTCGGCTGCTCGCTCCCTAAAGAACTCGGACCATTATAAACTTAAGACGGAGACGTTAAAGATGCCACTCACGTACTCCAGGTCCGAAACCTCACACACTGACCACGTGTTACTGGCATGCATCTCTGGACGTCCTTCGGTCCAGCAGGACAATGGAAATGAGTGTGGAGTAATGAACAGAGCTGGATTGTGTTCACTGCTACGTCTCATCAACTACAAACTTCACCAGAAGACCAGCTGATCCAGGAACCTGCCCCAGGGACACAGGCAGCAAATCACATATTAGCATGAACTGGGATGTTTTTAGGAGGCGTGTGGAAACCAGAGAACCCAGAAGAAACAAGAGGAGGAGGAGGAGGAGGAGGAGGACATCTGTGGCATCTGTGTTCAGACACCTTTATCTGTTTATCTCATTTATACAACTGAGGGTTTAGGGCTGTGCTCAAGGGTCCAGCAGTGGCCGCTTGGTGGGGCTGGGATTTGGGAACTCGCGGCCTTGTTTAAGAACTCCTTAACCAGCTTAACCAGTGAGTGAGCATTTCATCAGAATGTTCCTCAGGATATCTGATCAAAACGTTCTCACAGAATGTTCCCCCGAATATTTCAGCAGAACGTTCCTCAGAATATCCCTCAGAATGTTCCTTAGAATATTTCATCACAATGTTCCCTCAGAATGTTTAAATCGAAACGTTCTCCCAAATTTTTTCTCAGAATGTTTCTCAAAATATTTCATCAGAATGTTCCCTCAGAATGTTTAAATCGAAATGTTCTCCCAAATTTTTCCTCAGAATGTTCCCTGGAATCTTCTCTAGAACATTCCTCGGAATGTTCCTCCAAATATTTCATCACAATTTTCCCTCAGAATGTTTCTTTGGAATCTTCTCTAGAATGTTCCACAGAATGTTCCTGGGAAAGTTCCACAGAATATTGTGTCAGAATGTTAACTTGGAATGTTCCTCAGAATGTTCCATCAGAATATTTGCCCAGTATGTGGGATCAGAATGTTCCTCTTAATGTTCTTCAGAATGCTCTGCAGAACATGTTCTCCAAAAAACCTCCTGAGCTCAGGATCACAGGATCAATCCCGGGTTGCCAGGTCTCAGCAAAATGATTATTATTATCATTATTATTTTTTTCCAAATATTCTATATCATTCTGCTTATTTGCTTTGATGCAGGATCTCGGTGGACACTGTCTATTCGTACACACACCCTTAAAGAGTCACCTGTGGAGCTTTCACCACAAACCTATCCGAAACTCCCAATCTGGTGTAAAATCCACCAACCCTGGAAACCATGCAGATCGTGGAGCTGCGATGAGATGTAGCTCCACCCACCTCAACACCGTGCTAATGCTTTAAAAATACATTTGTGCCATTTAGTGTAAAGATGGAGGCTCAGGGGTTAAAGCTTTGGGCTTCATTAAAATCTAACTGTGACCTGTGGCTGTGTCCCAAATCACACACTTGTGAACTATTCTACTCCACTATGTAGTGAAAATAGTTTGGCTTCGACTTCCTGTTAGTAAAAAATAGTTAGCGTTGTGTCTGAGACGATTCGACCCGGATGACATTCGTACACTAGACGCTAGGTAGTGCATAGTGTGTAGTGTGTAGTGTGTAGAGTCATTTGGGACGCAGTTTTGGCCATGAAGTGATAACATTTGTGGACTGTGTTCCTCGACTGACGGGAGAGACTTTATTAAAATACAGTAGGAGAGCCGCAGTAAAGATGGAGTCAGGATTCCAGGTGGACGAGGGATTGGTATTGAAACACAACCCGAGAGACCCCAGAGAGTAGAGTGGCTCTGTGTGATGGTGCCATCCCCTCCCCCTCCCCCACCCACTGCCACTGCAATTAACCTTCCTAATCAGCCAGGTTAATTATCACCTGTTTATCAGAGTAAATATCAATCAGCTGAATCACCCTGTGTGTGTGTGTTTGTGTGTGTGTGCGTGTGTGTGTGCGTGTATTTTAGAGAGAGTGAGTGTGTGTGTATGAGTGTGTGTGTGTATGTTTAAGTGAATGTGTGTGTGTGTGCGTGTGTGTGAGCCTGTGAGTGTGTGTGTGAACATGTGTGTGTATATGGGCGTGAGTGTGTGTCTATGGGTATGTGTGTGTGAGCATGTGCGTGTGTGTGTATTTGAGCATGTGTGCATAAATAAATGTGTCAGGAACAGCTGGACAGTTCCCTGCCAGGCCCAGAGAGGGCGCTGGCAGGTGAACCTTGGAAGCCTGCTTCTTTGTGTGTCTTTTGTTACGCCCTTCCTATTGTTCCTATCCTGATTGTGTCACCTGTATCCCATTAGCCCTAAGATCTACCCCTATAAATAGGGATCCTTGTGTTTGTGTCCTTGTCCATGATTGTTATCTGTACCGTGGTTTCTGTTGGGGTTTTGTTTGCTAGGTTCCATGTCCAAGCTAAGGTCTAGGTTTTGTTTTGTTTTGTTTAGTTAACCACGCCATGTCTTGTGTTACGTTTGTTTCCCTATGTCGCGTCTTAAATGAAATAAAAGCAGTGCTTCGCTGAATCCTGCGCATGGGTCTCATTACACCATGTGCTGGCGTGCGCACACACACCACGGGCGTCTGGGGTCGAGCCCCGCATAGGGCGGGGGTCCCAGACGTTACAAAATGAGTGTGTGTGAATGTGTTTAAGTGTGTGTGTGTGTGTTTATGTGAGCGTGTGTGAGTGAGTGTGTGTGTGTGTATGCGTGTGCGCACGTGTATATTTGAGTGTACGTGTGTGTGTGTGTGTGCATACGTGAGTGTGTGAGCATGTAAGTGTGTGTGTGTGTGTGTGAGTGTGTGTTTGAGTGTGCGAGTGTGAAGAAAGGAAATACTGAGCAGTAATACATGAAAACCCACACACACTCACACAGATACATGACATGTCGTTTGTCATACACACACACACACACACAAACACAGAAGCAGAGCGCTCTTGACGTTAATGGAGACGGATGAGTGCGTAACGACGATTAAACCCGCGCACCAGAAAAGCACTCCTCCTCGTCGATGAGGTCATTAGTGCGTGTCACTTCCAGTCAAACTGCCAGCAGTGGGAGTTAATTAAGGCGAGATAACGAGGTGACTCCATTCACACCTTCTCCTTCAGCCGGGAGAGAGAGAGCAGCGCCGGGGCCCAGAGAAGCCTAATGATCAAACACAACATTCAACACTTACAAGCAAAACAGAGGACTTCGCCATTTTAGGAGATGAAATGATGCTGTGTGTGTGTGTGTGTGTGAAAAGGTAACATCAAAAAACTTTTAGAAATTAATTTCACGGAAATATCGTCTCAAATATATCGATATTTTTGATTAATGCTACTTCAAGTCGCTATATTAGTGAATTCTCTATTAATTTTATTTTCAATTATTGTTCCTTCTTTATTACATCATTTCCGTCTTTTCCTCCAGAAGTTGTAAATGTCATTTAAATGAGATTTCTCACGTTTTCCAATTTGTCAGCTTCTCACCGTTTACTCAGTCTCTAATTCTTATTAAACTTATTTAACTCCATGTGAAACACAGGCGTTTTAAAAACGACAGAATTCAGAAAAACCGCTCGCTCGTCTCAATCTCGAGCCTCTTGGCCGTTGAATGTGTTGTTAATTCTTTTGGAAAGCCCAACAAACACCTCCAATTGTCTCTTGGCCATTTTTCCGCCTGCCCCCTGCCCCTCCCTGGCTGTACCCCCTCCTGTCCGCCGGCCCAAAGCAATTTAGCCCTATCTCTCCTGGCTAACAATCCCCAACAGAGATAACTAATTAGCTACATTTCTGCCATTTCCATCTTAATGGTTTGTTTGCGGCCATTGTTTGGGCGACACAATGGGAAGTAAATGCAAATGGAGAAGACCCAGGAGCACTCGGTTTGAGAGTGGGACCATACACTGGCTTACACCGCCCAGGAGAGAGAGAGAGAGAGAGAGAGAGAGAAAGAATGCATGCATGTGTTCATTTAAGTCACTTATTCAATGAGACAGAGAGACAAGACAGCAACATTCAAAACACAGGGGGCTTAATACCACTCCTTGAGGTACACCGCTCGGCAGGGTGGAGCTCCTACACGCTTGGCTCATGTTGAGATGATGCTGAAAGGGCTTCATCGTGTCTGAGATCTTAACTTTGGGGAGAAAAAGATGTAAACAAACCATAAAAAATTCAGCAAAACAGAACAATAACTTTCCAAACTCTGAACAGAAAGTCGAGCTCTTTCGTTAATTTTATTGACAATGACAATAAAACTTTACTATTCTATTCTATTCTATTTTACTCTTATTGAGCGTCACATGCTGGCCGCTGATTGGCTACAAGCCGGAGAGCTGGAGGATAAATACATTAAGAGGAAATCTGAGCCTCAGTGAATCAGCTGATGCTTTATATTTCTGCGCTACTTGTTTCTTTCACACGGGCCGCGACGTCGTGCACGCTACTTTGCATTGCTTTTTGACATATAAGCACGCGGATGTTCAAAACCCCGCCTGAAGGAAAGCAGGTACTTCAGAAGAAAGGAAGGAAGAATTATGACGATCAGTTGTTTATCGTGACGAAACTCCACTCAGTGGCAGGGGGTAGGACGGTGGGAGGAAACCTGAGGATCCAGAAGAAAGCTAACAGAGAGGATTTTGTTCGAAACGTTCACAGTTTCCATTAATAACGCAAGCAATAAAATAGGATTGCCTTACAAATAGCGCTTACGACTTTTAGCTTCTTTGCACCAATAAAAGAATTAAAGATAAAATACTTTGAGTCTTTTTTTTGTGAAATTTGCAACCAGTAAAGTTTATAAACGCAGACTAAACTAAATCTACAGATTATCCAATCGCATTTCCTTCTGAACACGTGGTGAGTAAGTGTATGTCACTGGAACAATGTTTCAAAGAAAATTGTTTAATAAACTGTTTGGAAAAGTGAGAAAGCAGTCTGTATTAACTGTGTGTTTGAAGTATATAGAAGGTGTGTGTGTGTGTGTGTGTGTGAGTTTGGAGCACTGACTCTCTCTGAAACGATGCAGAAATGGGGAATGTGGGGAATGCTGACTACGCTACTAATCCCTAATCCCTGCTGAGTGCAGGAGCTCAGACAGGTACTCTTTCTCTCACTGCCTCTGTGTGTGTGTGTGTGGGTGTGTGTGGGTGGGTGTGTGTGTGTGTGTGTGTGTCTGTGTGTGTGGTATAGAAAGAGCGTGGGCTCAGGTACACAGTATGTCAAGATGTGTGGTGTGTTGCATTGGGGTGATGAGACCTGGTCCAGAAGGGAATCCTGAGAGTTTAAGATGGAAGGAGAGAGAGGGAGGGATAGAGAGAGGGATGGGGAGGGGGGGGTCTGAAAGAGAAAGAGAGGGAAAGAAAGAGAGTGAGGAAGAGGGAGAGAGAGAGAGAAAGAGAGAGAGGAAGAGGGAGATGGTGTGAAAGATAGAGATGGAAAGAAAGAGAGATAGAGAAAGGAAGAGGGAGGGAGAGGGGGAGGGAGAGGAAAAGAGGGAGAGCAAAAGCGAGCGAGGGAGAGAGAGGAAGAGAGGAAGACAACCTACTTTACTGTTTTTTAAGTTAAAAACCAGAGCTGTGTGTCTCACCAAACTGAAGCAACACTCCTGAAGATCCCGCCCCATCTGTGCGTCCCGTATGGCTCACCTGGTACCTGGGCTGAGATACGACTCCCTAGGATGCTTCATTCATACATTGCCAGGTCACCCTGCTCTAGTGTTTAAGCATTATTAATATTTAAACACTTCTGAATGTCTTAATGAAGTCAATCAGAATTGAAAGTAGTCTCTCCATCTGTGTTTTCTAGAATAATAGAGTCCAGGACTAGAGTCCATTCTGGGAGAACAGGGCGTGAGGCAGGAACACACCCTGCATGATAAGCCATACATATACACCTTCACCTTCACCATCACACGTTCATTCACATCTAGGGGAAACTTCTTATAGACAATCAACTTAATGGCATGTTCTAGGACAGCAGGAGGAAACCGGAGAACCCTGAAAGAACCAGTCCAGTCCAGTCATCTGTTATCATTACTGTCGTTTATTCTTAATCTCATTACATGTGAATGTGCTGAAGGTCCAAACTCTAAAAGCATGGTTGATCTCAGTGTTTATGAGTGTGTGTGTGTGTGTGTTCTCTCAACTCACCAACTCCATGACTTCACCCAACGCCATCTCCTTTCTTCTCAACCAATCACCTCGCATTCCTCAGTCCATCTCCATCATGTGTCACGCGCTCTTTTTCTTCGTCCACGCTGCACTCCAGGAATGGGAAGGAATGTGGAGAACGGCGAGGCGCCGAGGATCTGCTGCTTTCTGTCAGAGACGTCGTTCCTGTGACTCTGAGGGTCGAAACAGAAAGGTATTAATGAGGAAGCTTGACCACTGAGTGCTGGAGGTCCGGGATGCTTGACTTTTTTTTTTGACGTGGATGTTGGTCTCTCTGTGAAGAACTTGGCATTGGATTATGAAGGCCACCCAAGAGGAGACGCAGAGAGCGAAGACTAAACCAATTAGCGGTGTAGCAACATGGGCTGAGGAGTGAAGGAGGCAGAGACCGAGTATCCTAATGAGCAGATCAAGGTCAACTCGAACGGACACACACATATTCAAGAACACAATTCTGACCACAAACAACAATAACAGCAACAACAATAAACACAAACAGAAATGAACAGTCTCTAAAGTTGAAGCTTTTGAATAAATGATTGAATGAATGAATGCAACATCATTTGACTTCGCTCTTAGTCGCACGGAGCAAATTAACTGCTTCCTGCTGCCCTCTGTTGGTCAGATTCAGTACTGCACACACATACTAACGCTAAAAGGTCAAGTACAGATCAAATAAAACGAGTGTAGAAAACATCCAGGGTCTGTTTTCTGTACAGATTCACTTCAGACTAAAGCTTGGGGTTGTATAGAGCAAAAACATGTGAAATATTTTAAGATACTGAGGTAAAAATTTACACACAGTCAGCTTCAGTCAGATGTTCACCTTCTTGTTAGTTACATACAGTGTACAGCTAAAGAAGCGAATATCTTTCTGTTTAGACTCCAACACATTTCTGACATTTCTTCTGATTGACTGATTACATTTAACCATTTTTAACCCCATTACACTGCAGATGAAACAGAATTACAGGACGTTTTCAATCAGTGTAAAGAAATGAATGATGTTCAGGCTGTGAGTCTGATCTAAAACGAGTCTGTCGGATTTCAGTGTGTTTCAGTCATGTTTTTCCCTCTGTTGGAGAACTTTACACAGAATTTTACTGGTTGAAGATGAAATCTGAGCTGCTTTTTAGATGAATAAGCACTCAGAACATCTCAGAGAGCAAAAATGGGTTTGAGATCAACATTTACTCTGAAGATACAAACATTTGTGTCGGGAAAAAAATTAACCGTTTTTGTTTTTTTGGAACTTTTCTATGAATATATCACCCCTAGTAGACTAAAAACAGAAATACTCCTGAAACTCTACAAATTCTGTAAGTCCTGAGTGTCTACTTTCATATGAGCTTCATATTAACCTCCACTGTGGAGTGAGACATGATGAAGACACTCAATCATCAACATGGACACAACAACAACACAGGAAGAAATTCTATTTTTTGGCTTCTAGTAAAAGGAGTTAAGATCAAATCGAGCCATTTCTATGACATATGAAGTAAATTATCAGAATTTTTACACATTGTTTTCCTCACAGAGTCTCTACACCATCCTGAGAGCTGAGAGCATATCTTTTCTCCTCTCATCCTCCATCCTGCTCACTCCATCTCATCATGAAAGTGTGTCCGGTCGAGTGACTCCACACGCTTTACTCAGTCAATCGAATTAAAGTGCTCGGCTTTTCCTTTTATTGAAGGAAGGCATCAGCGTCAAGAAGACTCTCTCCACTTTCCCTTCATCGATCTGTCCATCCTTGGTTTTCTTTTTACGCCTCTCCTGCTCTCCTCCACGGGGTCTCTGATCTCTGAGAGACGGAGTCTGAGATGTCAGATATCTGCACCTCGTTTCCATGCAGAGAGAAAACACAGTAAAAATAATTTTAAAAAATCTGTACTTCATAAAACTTTTATATTCTCCTCAGTTCTGTGTCCCAGACACATCTGAGCGAAATCCGTCCACTTCCTCTGGGCCGTTTTTCAAAATTTCTGGACATTTCGTTGAATTTTATAGAAATAAAGCAGAAAGAAATGTTAAGTGTTTAAACTCTTAGGTTCATCTCCAAATTAAAAAAAATTACTGCCCCATTTTCTTCCAGTTCATTCCGTTATTGTTTTTTTGGGAATCACTTTATCCTGGTCGGGGTCGTGATAGATCCAGAGCTGAGGAGGAGCTACACCTCAGATTGGATTCCAGTCAGATTAGCGTCATCAATTGATAGATAGATAGATAGATAGATAGATAGATAGATAGATAGATAGATAGATAGATAGATAGATAGATAGATAGATAGATCCAACTTTATTGTCATTGAAATGCTGTTTAGCATTTTATGCTAACTGTATATACACACTAACAGACTGTATCTGTTACACAAATCTATCACAAATACAAACGTTTTGTAAGTATGTGAAATGTACACAAGTTCATCTTTAGCCCACTGTTCAGTCAGGACGTGTTTGTTGTCTTAGCAAACTTTAGCTTCAGCCACTGAGCTACTATGCTAATGTCACTGACATGTACAAAGTGAAAGTCTGGTCTCGCTGTAAATCTTATTTTGAGTTTAAGAAAATTACAATTTTGGTTTGGAAAATTTTTTTTTTTGTTGTTGTTGTTAAATAGCATCATGTCCAGCTTTCTGGAACAATTTCATACTTTGGATCCAGAGCTTGAGCGTGTGAGCGAGCTGATAAACTGCGCTGAGGAAAGTTCAGAGTGAGGTTTAGCTCGTCCTCATACTTCCACTGAACCCCACTGTGTCTGAAACCTCCATCCTGAAGATGCAGTTAACTCTCAGTGCTCTGCTGTTTATATGACAGACGTGAATAAGCAGCGATGGAATCGGATGCCCCGCCCGAGCCTCTCTCTTTATTCGCACATGAAAGAGGGACGGCGAAGTCGCCGCCAATTTGGTTTTTCATTCACGAGGCCGGATTGTGTTCAGCGGCACTGAGCATACGAGGAGCGCTAATTAAAAAGTGCTAACGGCTAGCGCGGCCGAGGGGAGAAGGGTGAAAAGCAAACCTCCTTTGAGATGGAGGGGCTTAATCAAGACCTTACACACACACACACACACACACACACTAGGCCTCGGGACGTGGATTGATCTTTCGGGTGGGTTACAGGGAGAGGTTTGAGTTCGACTTCTCCCACTAAGCTGGAGGGCCACACACCTGTGTGTGTGTGTGTGTGTGTGTGTGTGTGTGAAGCACCGCTAAGCCCAGATTAAGCTAAAGTTACCCGACTCTCTGCCTTCTTGCCGTGTCATTCAAACCCCCGATAGCCCGGCAACCACGCGGCCCACACAAAGCCCCCTTTCCACTGCCCTCATCAGTGCCATTAGCTCTCAGACATCAAACACAGAGGATTATGGGATTGCCAGAGGTCCCTGAGGGGGGGTGTGGGGGTTGGCGGGAAGGAGGACAAAATGGATTCTTCCGGGGGACTCCCCTAACGCTGGAAGGCTTTCTCTCAGGAGATTACGCTACAATTTGTTTCCCTTTTTTTCCGCCATTTTGTCAGCCGTGTGCTCTCTCTCTCTCTCTCTCTCTCTCTGCGGCGGCTGTACTGTAATCCCGGCCGTGCGGCAGATTACATTCGGCTTTGTCAACATGGCTAATACCTAACAGCCGGGGAATCGCCAAGTTCTTAAAGCACTTAACATGTTAAGAGGGTGCTAACGTGTGTGTGTGTGTGTGTGAGAATACCGACACACAGTCAAGAGCACATCAAAAACCAGCCACACACCAAGTTTGTGCTTTGATCTTGGTTTGTTTCATGAAGATGTAAAACATGAAGCGAGCTCCATTCATGTTAACGAAACACAGCGCCAGCGTTCCGCGCTTCACTGTCACACAATTAGCTGAGGTGAGGATTAACTATAAGAAAGAATAATAATCTACGATCACTGAGGTAGAACAGTTCAGAGGAAACACTGCAGTGTCTATAAAGCTGATGTACACTCGGTTTTGGGAGATGGACAATTTTAAAAAATGCCTGCCACCCAACCACCACCACCACCACCACCACAGCCACCATCACCACCATCATCACCACCACAGCCACCATCACCACCACCACAGCCACCATCACCACCACAGCCACCATCACCACCACCACAGCCACCATCACCACCATCACCACCACCACAGCCACCACCACTACCACCACAGCCATCAGCACTACCACCACCACAGCCATCACCACTACCACCACCAACACAGCCACCAGCACTACCACCACAGCCATCACCACTATCACCACCAACACAGCCACCAGCACTACCACCACCACCACAGCCACCATCACCACCACCACTACCACCACAGCCACCATCACCATCACCGCCATCACCATTACCACAACAGCTACCGCCACCACCACTATCAACACCACCACCATCACAGCTACCGCTACCACCACTATCAACACCACCACCATCACAGCTACCGCTACCACCACTATCAACACCACCACCATCACAGCTACCGCTACCACCACTATCAACACCACCACCATCACAGCTACCGCTACCAACACCAAATTTTCCACTATTCCTCTATATTTAAAGATGATGATTGCCAGGAGGCTCCTTGTGTTTCTCTGCCTGAGGCTCACACTGGTACTCGAGTCTCCTGAGCATGAGACCAAGTGTTGAGTCATTATCATAAAATGTGGATGTTGTGTATCTGTGTGTGTCTGAGGTCTGTTTAGAGCTGACTTTATTATTTACACTGCAGCGGTACTGGGAATTCCCAGTTTATTATTATTTTTATTGTTGTTGTTGATAGTTTTGCGTTTGTTGCTGCAGCTGCTGATATTAATGTTGTTTTTGTTGTTGTTGTTAGTGCTGCTTTTGTTGCTGCAGCTGCTGATATTAATGTTGTTGTTGTTGTTGTTGTTAGTGCTGCTTTTGTTGCTGCAGCTGCTGATATTAATGTTGTTGTTGTTGTTGTTGTAAGTGCTGCTTTTGTTGCTGCAGCTGCTGATATTAATGTTGTTGTCATTGTTGGTGTTGTTTTTTTATGATGTTGATGATGATGTTATCGTTGGTGTTGACACTGTTGTTGTTGCTGATGTTGTTGTTTATGATATTGTTATTGCTGTTGTTGTTATTGTTGTTGATGTTTTTGTTGTTGATATTGTTATTGTTGTTGTTATTGTTGTTGTTGGTGTTATATTATTGTTGTTACTGTTGTTGATGTTTTTGTTGTTGTTATTGTTGACATTATTGTTGCTGATGTTATATTATTGTTGTTGCTGTTGATAATGTTGACATTGTTGTTGCTGATGATGATAATGTTGATATTATTGTTGTTATTGTTATTGTTATTGTTGTACTTGTTATTATTGCTGTTGTTTTTATTATTATGTAGTCCCTTTGCTCACATTAGACCTAGGATTGTGTCTCTGCTGCTCTCACATGTATAAAGAGTAGGGTTATTGGGCAGGTTTGGTTCAGTTAATACAGTAAACACTGTTCAGAGGTGACACACAATAAGAGCACGGCATGAACACAACCCCATCACCACAAACCCATGAACACAAACCCATGAACACAACCCCATCACCACAAACCCATGAACACAAACCCATGAACACAAACCCATGAACACAAAACCATGAACACAAACCCATCACCACAAACCCATCACCGCAAACCCATGAACACAATCCCATGAACACAAACCCATGAACACAAACCCATGAACACAAACCCATCACCACAAACCCATGAACACAAACCCATCACCACAAACCCATGAACACAAACCCATCACCACAAACCCATGAACACAAACCCATCACCACAAACCCATGAACACAAACCCATGAACACAAACCCATGAACACAAACCCATCACCACAAACCCATCACCACAAACCCATGAACACAAACCCATGAACACAAACCCATCACCACAAACCCATGAACACAAACCCATCACCACAAACCCATGAACACAAACCCATGAACACAAACCCATCACCACAAACCCATGAACACAAACCCATCACCACAAACCCATGAACACAAACCCATGAACACAAACCCATCACCACAAACCCATCACCACAAACCCATGAACACAAACCCATCACCACAAACCCATCACCACAAACCCATCACCACAAACCCATGAACACAAACCCATGAACACACACCCATCACCACAAACCCATCACCACAAACCCATGAACACAAACCCATGAACACAAACCCATGAACACAAACCCATCACCACAAACCCATGAACACAAACCCATCACCACAAACCCATGAACACAAACCCATGAACACAAACCCATGAACACAAACCCATCACCACAAACCCATGAACACAAACCCATCAGCACAAACCCATCACCACAAACCCATGAACACAAACCCATCACCACAAACCCATGAACACAAACCCATCAGCACAAACCCATCACCACAAACCCATGAACACAAACCCATGAACACAAACCCATGAACACAAACCCATCACCACAAACCCATCACCACAAACCCATGAACACAAACCCATGAACACAAACCCATCACCACAAACCCATCACCACAAACCCATGAACACAAACCCATGAACACAAACCCATCACCACAAACCCATCACCACAAACCCATGAACACAAACCCATCACCACAAACCCATCACCACAAACCCATGAACACAAACCCATGAACACAAACCCATCACCACAAACCCATCACCACAAACCCATCACCACAAACCCATGAACACAAACCCATCACCACAAACCCATCACCACAAACCCATGAACACAAACCCATGAACACAAACCCATCACCACAAACCCATGAACACAAACCCATCACCACAAACCCATGAACACAAACCCATCACCACAAACCCATGAACACAAACCCATGAACACAAACCCATGAACACAAACCCATCACCACAAACCCATGAACACAAACCCATCAGCACAAACCCATCACCACAAACCCATGAACACAAACCCATCACCACAAACCCATCACCACAAACCCATGAACACAAACGCATCACCACAAACCCATCACAACAAACCCATGAACACAAACCCATGAACACAAACCCATGAACACAAACCCATCACCACAAACCCATGAACACAAACCCATCACCACAAACCCATGAACACAAACCCATCACCACAAACCCATGAACACAAACCCATCACCACAAACCCATGAACACAAACCCATGAACACAAACCCATCACCACAAACCCATGAACACAAACCCATCACCACAAACCCATGAACACAAACCCATGAACACAAACCCATCACCACAAACCCATGAACACAAACCCATCACCACAAACCCATGAACACAAACCCATCACCACAAACCCATGAACACAAACCCATCACCACAAACCCATCACCACAAACCCATGAACACAAACCCATCACCACAAACCCATGAACACAAACCCATCACCACAAACCCATCACCACAAACCCATGAACACAAACCCATGAACACAAACCCATCACCACAAACCCATCACCACAAACCCATGAACACAAACCCATCACCACAAACCCATGAACACAAACCCATGAACACAAACCCATCACCACAAACCCATGAACACAAACCCATGAACACAAACCCATCACCACAAACCCATCACCACAAACCCATGAACACAAACCCATCACCACAAACCCATGAACACAAACCCATGAACACAAACCCATCACCACAAACCCATGAACACAAACCCATGAACACAAACCCATGAACACAAACCCATCACCACAAACCCATGAACACAAACCCATGAACACAAACCCATGAACACAAACCCATGAACACAAACCCATCACCACAAACCCATCACCACAAACCCATGAACACAAACCCATGAACACAAACCCATCACCACAAACCCATCACCACAAACCCATCACCACAAACCCATGAACACAAACCCATGAACACAAACCCATCACCACAAACCCATCACCACAAACCCATGAACACAAACCCATGAACACAAACCCATGAACACAAACCCATCACCACAAACCCATGAACACAAACCCATGAACACAAACCCATCACCACAAACCCATGAACACAAACCCATCACCACAAACCCATGAACACAAACCCATGAACACAAACCCATCACCACAAACCCATCACCACAAACCCATGAACACAAACCCATGAACACAAACCCATCACCACAAACCCATGAACACAAACCCATCACCACAAACCCATGAACACAAACCCATGAACACAAACCCATGAACACAAACCCATGAACACAAACCCATGAACACAAACCCATCACCACAAACCCATCACCACAAACCCATGAACACAAACCCATGAACACAAACCCATCACCACAAACCCATCACCACAAACCCATGAACACAAACCCATGAACACAAACCCATCACCACAAACCCATCACCACAAACCCATGAACACAAACCCATGAACACAAACCCATCACCACAAACCCATGAACACAAACCCATCACCACAAACCCATGAACACAAACCCATGAACACAAACCCATGAACACAAACCCATCACCACAAACCCATGAACACAAACCCATCACCACAAACCCATCACCACAAACCCATGAACACAAACCCATGAACACAAACCCATCACCACAAACCCATGAACACAAACCCATGAACACAAACCCATCACCACAAACCCATCACCACAAACCCATGAACACAAACCCATGAACACAAACCCATCACCACAAACCCATCACCACAAACCCATCACCACAAACCCATGAACACAAACCCATGAACACAAACCCATCACCACAAACCCATCACCACAAACCCATGAACACAAACCCATGAACACAAACCCATCACCACAAACCCATCACCACAAACCCATCACCACAAACCCATGAACACAAACCCATGAACACAAACCCATCACCACAAACCCATGAACACAAACCCATGAACACAAACCCATCACCACAAACCCATGAACACAAACCCATGAACACAAACCCATGAACACAAACCCATCACCACAAACCCATGAACACAAACCCATCACCACAAACCCATGAACACAAACCCATGAACACAAACCCATCACCACAAACCCATGAACACAAACCCATCACCACAAACCCATCACCACAAACCCATGAACACAAACCCATGAACACAAACCCATCACCACAAACCCATCACCACAAACCCATGAACACAAACCCATGAACACAAACCCATCACCACAAACCCATGAACACAAACCCATGAACACAAACCCATCACCACAAACCCATCACCACAAACCCATGAACACAAACCCATGAACACAAACCCATCACCACAAACCCATCACCACAAACCCATGAACACAAACCCATGAACACAAACCCATCACCACAAACCCATCACCACAAACCCATGAACACAAACCCATGAACACAAACCCATGAACACAAACCCATCACCACAAACCCATGAACACAAACCCATCACCACAAACCCATGAACACAAACCCATGAACACAAACCCATGAACACAAACCCATGAACACAAACCCATCACCACAAACCCATGAACACAAACCCATCACCACAAACCCATCACCACAAACCCATGAACACAAACCCATGAACACAAACCCATCACCACAAACCCATGAACACAAACCCATCACCACAAACCCATGAACACAAACCCATGAACACAAACCCATGAACACAAACCCATCACCACAAACCCATCACCACAAACCCATCACCACAAACCCATGAACACAAACCCATGAACACAAACCCATCACCACAAACCCATGAACACAAACCCATGAACACAAACCCATGAACACAAACCCATGAACACAAACCCATGAACACAAACCCATCACCACAAACCCATCACCACAAACCCATGAACACAAACCCATGAACACAAACCCATCACCACAAACCCATCACCACAAACCAATGAACACAAACCCATCACCACAAACCCATGAACACAAACCCATCACCACAAACCCATCACCACAAACCCATGAACACAAACCCATCACCACAAACCCATGAACACAAACCCATCACCACAAACCCATCACCACAAATCCATCACCACAAACCCATGAATACAAACCCATGAACACAAACCCATGAACACAAACCCATGTACACACCCATGAACACAAACCCATCACCACAAACCCATCACCACAAACCCATGAACACAAACCCATCACCACAAACCCATGAACACAAACCCATGAACACAAACCCATCACCACAAACCCATCACCACAAACCCATCACCACAAACCCATGAACACAAACCCATGAACACAAACCCATGAACACAAACCCATGAACACAAACCCATCACCACAAACCCATGAACACAAACCCATCACCACAAACCCATCACCACAAACCCATGAACACAAACCCATGAACACAAACCCATCACCACAAACCCATCACCACAAACCCATGAACACAAACCCATCACCACAAACCCATGAACACAAACCCATCACCACAAACCCATCACCACAAACCCATGAACACAAACCCATGAACACAAACCCATGAACACAAACCC
>NC_080735.1:17846416-17868916 GCF_019097595.1 Hemibagrus wyckioides | reverse complement strand
GTGTGTGTGTGTACTGGATGTATATATAACTCAAAAGCATGACAGAAGTGTCCTAATCACTCATTTGTCTCATGCCGTCTCTGACACACACACACGTTACTTTGTGAAGTTTTCATCTGGCCGGGTCAGCAGCATTCAGCCGTTCCTGATCCACAGAACAGCAGGAGCAGGAACTAAAAAGGTTCCTGGAACAACAGTGAGACCTGGAACCTGACATGAATCTTCCTCAATCTCCAAATGAAAAGCCTCTTTAAAGCCACTGCAGATAAAAGTGACCCAAATCTCCGTCTGCTCCGAATACGTGACTCAAATCGAATCAAAATTTACAACGAGTCAAAGTAAGAGTCGACTCTTCCGACTCCCAAACGACTCACCAGATCGTTTCCTTTCTTTCGGGTTTGTTTCTTTGGATTTCTTAAGAATTGGGCAACGTTTTGAAATTGATCACAAGAATTTAGGTGTTATGGCATCATAAGGTGAATTTGATCACGTAGGTGGGAAAATAAGGATGTGTGTGAAATATAGCAAGTAATGCACAAGTGAATCGTGTGTGTGTGTGTGTGTTTATTACGCTACATCCTGTGGAGAAAAATAAGCGAGAAACGTGTTGTGCTCAGGTGAAGATGTGTGTGGTTGGACCCGGAGCAGAGGAGGAGTTCCGACTGGTGCTTCACGCTGAGAGGCACAAGTCAGCCAGCTCAACCCTCTGCCCCAGGGAATGCTGGGTAATGACACCTGTGGCCTGTTGTCCTTGTCAAAACTGTAGAGAGCGTGACGAGCATCGTAAACCACAAAGGTAAAGAAAGACTGGCTGAAGGAGAGTCTCACACACACACACACATATATATATATATACACACAGTGTGTGAAGGGAAGGGATGCTGAGAGAACATCTGGAGGAGTGACTGAACCTCGACCCCACACACACACACAAACACACACACCTAGCAGCTTGAATATATACAGTACACGGTAATGAGGCTCAATGTTGAATATTTGGACATATTAGTGATTAGTGTTTTTAGTGATTCAGCTGCTAATTATTATCAGTTAGTAATTAGTTAGCATCTAATTATTATTAGTTTTCTAATGCCAATTGTGATTAAAATAATGTGTTCCCGTTTGGTGGAAATTTCTAGAAAACAGTTCTTGAAGAAACAGCCAGAAAATTGTTGTAGACATTTTAATATAATCATAATCATTGTGGTCATTAACTACAGACTGAACCGCTCTCCAGGCGCCACCTAGTGGTCCAGTGAATAAACCACGGGAGAATTTATATAAAAATGAAGAAAAAATATATTCCTTCTACATAGGGGCACTTCAGAGTGCACTCTGTTAAAAATAAACCGCAACTCGAGAGGCTAACGTCAATGCTGACATCGATTGTGGGCGTGCCCTGTTCAGTCTATTTTAATATTGTAATATAAAACAGTAGCTCAAGCGTGTGTATTTGTATTTATATCATGTCTACATTGAATAAATGTGGAACATGAGGCAAAAGCAGGACAGGAAATCTCACGTGCAGCACTTTTTAATTGATTTGTAGCCTTTAAGCTGAACATGTGATTATGTCTATTAATGATATCAAAGTCATTGCTATTAAATTCATTTGAATCAGTCGTCATGATCATGATATTAAGCATGTCGTAGATTTACAAATATATCATGTATGTTAATAATTGCTCATCCCAGCATCCCAAACACAAGTGTTTAATCCTAAGTAGTTTTGGAAACTGGAAGAACGAGCCCCTCGTGCATTTATATGGCTTCACTTCCGGTCTTCTTCTACCGAGTTCAAATTTATGCTTTGTTTAAGACTTCATAGTTATTTTCAGCTTCAGCTATTAGTTGTAAATATATTTCGAGTGTCCACCAGGGGGCAGCAAAAACAAATAGCCTGATATGGCGCTATACACTGTAGTGAATCAAATAAACACTGGGGCTCGTGCGGAAAATCTAGTTATAAACGCATTTTTAAAGTACATTATGGTGCAATTTAGTGTGTGTGTGTGTGTGTGTGTGTGTGTGTGTGTAAACAACAGACCTAGTTAAGAAATCTTCATATTCATACAGAACACTGTGTTAACTTTTTTCCTGATTTTACCTCACGCTATTTTTTCTAATTCCTCTCTGTTACTGTTAATAGAGAAGCAGTGTCTGCTCTTCGCCATTGTGATTGTCTATCTGCAGCCAGATCACCAGCACGTGACTGTCTGGGTCATGACGTAAAGAAGAAAACGCTAACCTTTTACAGACGTGAGAAAGCAGACTAAACATGAAAAACAGGGAAGGAACAAAAAGACAAGACCTGAGTAGATAAAAAAAATATAACTAGGAAAAAATCTGCAAAGGAAAACAAAAAAAGGTTATTATAATAAAAGCCAACATTCAGAAATTCAGTCTTTATTAGTTGACTAAACACCTTAACACATGTTATCTAATAAAGGACTATCTTTAAAGGTGAAAATTAACAGCGGTTTCATTGTTTCAGAGTACAAGTATTGTAAACATTTACACTTTGCTGCACATGACTAGTTCCTATACAGCACTTCTCTGTAAGACTGAATGTCTTGTGACTCGTCCATGTCCTTGTCCCGTCTCTGTTTCGTCTCTTTTTACTCATTAGACATCATTTTTAAGACATAATATATGGTTGTTTCTGCCAAGCTCCAAGTTTCCAAGCTAAAAAAAGCTTCGACCTTTTAACCGAAGTCTCATTTTTTATGTTCATAGTGTTCAAATTTCACACACTGGCACTTTCTTTAACAAAACAACATTGTTTTGCAAACAAAACAGACATCTTTCCTGAAAAATAACACCCAGAAACTGATATAGGATATTGTTTCCTTACAGTTCTGAGCACAGTAGGTTTCCTGTTGCTGTTAGACTTAGTCTCGTCATTTGAAACCTAAAACCGGAACAAACTATTATATTCTGTCCACAAACTGCGTAGTTTAGTGACTCAGCATAAAACTGCGGACTACTTAAGGGACTTGTTAGGCATATATATATCATAGGTGAGAGGTTTGGTACCTGCACAAGATACTGACAAGACAGAAACAGACTGCAGGATGAAGGTCCATGTCAAGGTGGAGATGTTGGCCATGGTGGTCACGTTGTTCCTGGCTTTTGGTGTGAGTGACGGCCTGGTGATAGACAAGTGTCAACTGGGAGACGAACTGAACTCGACTCTACCTGCAAAAATGTTGGACCAGATCACCAGCCTGGTGGCCAAGAGTAGGTACAATTTACACACCTGATTACATTGTAAGTGATTATGTAGTAGTGTCATCCATTAGAATATACAGTTCTTCAGTGTATTGATGGGCTTTAGTGTAGTGACGTTATTTGGAACTGGGAACTAAAAGCTGTGGGAGACTGACGATGCAACAGCCATGTTTGTTAGAAGGAGAGTGTAATGGAAGTGTCAGTTTGCTATATATGTCACTCTAGGGAGAGACTTTTGGGAGAAAACTTGGGAGGTGAACTTAATTTATCAGAAAATATCACAGACACAAAAATAAAATTTGCTTATATCCCAATTCTAAAATGATTCCGATGATGGCTAAATTATAATTCACTGACCAATTTATTTGTGGTCAACAAAACTGGCAATCTTTAACTGAGTCTCTGCCCACTGACAGGAGTGGACCTCTATGTGGTCTTCTGCTGTTGTCGACTATCCACCTTTAAGTTATGATGTGTTGTGCCTTCTGAGATGCTCTTCTGATCACCACGGTTTCAAGAAGTGACTCTTTGAAGAAGTCTTTGTTTGAAATTCTTCTTTTCTGGGTTCAGAGTGCAGGGTCAGCTATGATACAGAAGAGAGGGTTAAGGACCTTGCTCAAAGGCCAACAGTGGCAGGTTGGACGTGCTGGGGCTTGAACTGAGAGCCTTAACTGTTGAGCCACCTTCTCCTAGATTGTGTTTCCATAGCCTTTCTATCAGCTCAGACAAGTCTTCTGACCTGTCTCATAAATAACACCATGATAACGATATAAAAACTGTTATAACTTCTAATGCTAGTGCTAGGAATAAAAACTGGAAACTAGCTAATGGAGCAATAAGCCTTATGCCTGGTCAGATACTGCAGTGTTTAAAAATCTCTTCCAAATATTTTACAGTTGTGTGCCATGTGGAGCTGAGCTCCAGCTTGAACACCAGCACCATCAATTATGTAACTGGACCCAACATTAAGAGTTTCATCCATGGCATGCGCAAGGGCAGGTCTGCAGAGTCAAGCAGTGAAGAGTCCAGTGAGGAAGACTTCCGAAGACCTAAAAGTAGTTTCAATTCTTCGATGGTTAATCCATTAAACAGCTCAACCAGAGATGAAGGGCATAGAGGCCGCAAGAGTAGGTCGGCAGAGTCAAGCAGTAAGGAGTCCAGTGAGGAAGACTTCCGAAGATCTAAAAGTATTTTCAATTCTTCAGTGTTGAATCCAGTTACACGTCCCCAGGGTAACAGCTCAACCAGAGATGAAGGGCATAGAGGACGCAAAAGCAGGTCTGCAGAGTCAAGCAGTGAGGAGTCCAGTGAGGAAGACTTCCGAAGACCTAAAAGTAGTTTCAATTCTTCAGTGTTTAATCCAGTCACCCGTCCCCAGGGTAACAGCTCAACCGGAGATAAAGGGCATCGAGGACGCAAGAGCAGGTCTGCAGAGTCAAGCAGTGAGGAGTCCAGTGAGGAAGACTTCCGAAGACCTAAAAGTAGTTTCAATTCTTCAGTGTTAAATCCAGTTACCCGTCCTCAGGGTAACAGCTCAACCAGAGATAAAGGGCATAGAGGACGTAAGAGCAGGTCTGCAGAGTCAAGCAGTGAGGAGTCCAGTGAGGAAGACTTCCGAAGACCTAAAAGTAGTTTCAATTCTTCAGTGTTTAATCCAGTCACCCGTCCCCAGGGTAACAGCTCAACCGGAGATAAAGGGCATCGAGGACGCAAGAGCAGGTCTGCAGAGTCAAGCAGTGAGGAGTCCAGTGAGGAAGACTTCCGAAGACCTAAAAGTAGTTTCAATTCTTCAGTGTTAAATCCAGTTACCCGTCCCCAGGGTAACAGCTCAACCAGAGATAAAGGGCATAGAGGACGTAAGAGCAGGTCTGCAGAGTCAAGCAGTGAGGAGTCCAGTGAGGAAGACTTCCGAAGACCTAAAAGTAGTTTCAATTCTTCAGTGTTTAATCCAGTCACCCGTCCCCAGGGTAACAGCTCAACCAGAGATAAAGGGCATAGAGGACGCAAGAGCAGGTCTGCAGAGTCAAGCAGTGAGGAGTCCGATGAGCAAACCATGTGGACTTTGTATGGGTTGTTCCAACTGCCCAATCGCATCGCCTGCACCTCGGGGTCTGAACTCTCTCTTAACCTCTGCAGCATGGACTGTGACAGTAAGTACACTTTAGCATCACACCTCAGTCCATATTCCTTGGTATGTTGCTGTCACCAATTGACATCCCAGGTGACGACCTTACTGTAATGGATATGTGGTCAAACACCAGAGTGAATAAGATTTCCTTTCAGTTTCTGATCAGCTATCTTCTTTTTAAAGGTCTGATCGATGGCAATCTCCAAGATGACATCACCTGTCTTCAGACCATCCTCAATAAAATGTGAGTAAAAATCAATTCAACTGAATACTTTAGCAGGACTAGCAACTTCAGCAAGGAAAAAGGTACATATAAGAGAAGTGTTACCTGCTGTTGCATATCTGGGGAAACCATTGATTGGAAACTAATGGAACTGTCCTGAAAAAAACTTTTTATTTTAAAAGCTTCAACCATTAACTATGATAAAAACATGTCCATGATCTGTCTCGGCATGTTAAGAATTATTCATCATCATACCTGTCACATTAACAGTGGTGTTTAAAGACCAAGGTGTTTCCCTTTTATAATAGAAACAAGTTAATAACAGAACTATGGGGCGTTAGATCATACAACACCAGTCTGAAAATCTGGATGAATATATGGGTGAGATTATTGTAGTGAGAACTGGATACAGAATGTGAATGCCACACTAAATGAGAGAGATCATGAAGGAGCTGACTGAGGTCTGATTGGATGTTTGGGGAATTAAATGATTGAACAAGTTTACTTTAGAGAGAAATAGTATTTTTAAAATAATGAAAACTACCTTCATATTCTTTTTAAAAAATTATTCTATTTTTTCTTCTAAAAAGGTAATTTATCAACATTTTAGAAATGAATTAACAAAGCTGTATGTACCACTTTGAGCTCAATTTTTTCTGGCACTTGCTGCTTAATGTTGTGTCCGTCATATCACTACAGGTTGTCATCAGTAAGCAGTGAAGGACCAATGAAATCACTGTTCCACAAATTGTGAGTAAACTTTTGTATTTGCTCTATGGCTATTAGCTTTGAGATGTTTTTTGAGAAATTGGAGGGCAGTTAATTTCTTTTCCACAAAAACATTTCAGTCGTGATAAAATTTCTACTTAACTTATAAGGAATCCTTAGGAATTACACTTCTCACTCAAGCTCATCATGTGTCATCTCTGTTGCAGGACCTCTGCTTTCTTCCAGAAGGAATGCAGCAATGTGGAGAACTCCAAGTACTTTTCCACTTGTTGAGGCAGACAGCGGACCTAGCAAGCATTTTGACTCAATTCTACTCAAACTGAACATTTGACTCCGCCGGCTTTTGGCAACATCTAAAACAAGTCAATCACACCCAACTAGAGTATATTTTGTTAAGTGTCTTACTGTGAAAAACGATTACACTCACATAATGTTGGTAGACTATGGCTAATTTTAAGGTTAATTAACCCTGAGTTAAATTAGTGGTCACGTGATCAGTGAATGAGTCGGGATACACCGCTGTATTAGCCTTGTTTTCATTTAGCCAGTTTCTCGCTTTTGTTTCTGACTAATTAGTGTCTATGATGATCATAGAATTTCTACTGTGTATTTTATTTGAAAAGAGATCTGCCTCTAATGCATTACATCATATCTGCTCGAGAGGACATCTGTCATCAAAACGATCCAAGTTTTATCAAAATGGCCGAGAATTAGGGGAAAGGTTGATAAAGATAACAGACATCGTGACTTGTTTGCTAATCTTGTACTCATAACGTCATTTTTCAGACATTATTGCTATGCAAGGTATGATTTATGCTGATTAGTGGCTGTAAAACAGCGCCCCCTGCTGGTGTGGAATTCGCTTAATCGCCACATTCTCACCATGTGACAAAGAGTTTCCGTTAAACTTCCTGCAAGATTCATTCTGTCAGCTATTACATTTCACATTACTCTGTTTAACGAACAACTGACTACAATCTTAATAAATATTTCAACTTGTATAATGGTATAAAAAAGCGAATAATACAAACATACAGTAACTTAATTTTTAACCAAGTTCTGCCCACATCTTCTCAGTTAGCAAGTGAGTTGTGCGTGCCGTCGTTAAAACATATATCATTTCCTTATATTTGCGTTATATTTGCATTGTATTGCGTTTTTAATAGATCTGGGCGATGTTGGATTAATCAATTTGGCCACAAAAGGAAAAACACACACACATTATTATTTTGCCAGCTGAGACAAAAAGACAAAGAGAGAACAACTCTAATAAAATCAGATAAGTGTTATGTTTTAAACAAATATGCCGTTAATCTGATTTCTTGTTTTCTTCTGCCTTTTTCTTCTTCAATTTCTTCTCTGAAATCTAAAAGCATCCAAAAATGTTTTGCTTGTTTGAATAAAATCTGACAAGACATTCTGGTGTTGCTTTATGTATTTTCATTGTTATTCAGTGTAATTATTAATTGAGGAACGTCACACCCTCAACTTTACTTATTTATTTATTTACTTACTTACTTACGTATTTATTTATTTATTTATTTATTTATTTATTTATTTATTTATTTATTAATTAATTATTATAAGTATTACAATTCATTTACCATTGCTAGTATGAATTTATTTATTTATTTATCAGCATTACAAATTATTTATCATTGCTAGCACGGACTTATTTATTTATTTATTTATTTATTTATTTATTTATTTATTTATTTATTTATTTATTTATTTATTTATTTATTTATTATCAGCATTACCATTTATTTACCATTGCTAGCATGAATTAGTTAATTCACTGTTTTGTTTGTTTGTTTGCTAACTTACTAAAGTATGTTCATAAAGATACAAAAACACACAAAGTCACTTCAGGAAATATTCAGGAAAACATAAAGAGTAATGTAAGCAGTGATTTATTTAATTAATTACATATAGATAAATTTTCATGCGTTCTTACTAAATGTGTAAAAGGTTTCTCTTGGACAGTATTATTAACCAAATCTGCAATCAAGGAAGTAAGCATTGTCATAGCTCTCAAATCACTGGACTGCTTTACGCAACTCAACATGGGAAGTGCTCAAACACACAATTATCTCTTTTCTCTATTTTATCCCAAATGCCATTTTTTATCCGCCAACAGATGGCGTGAAAATCCATATAATACGAAACGAAATTCCAACGTACAACAAAAATGCTAGAAATTTAGTCTTGTGATGGATTTTAGATCCTGTGGTTGTCATATAAATGGTGTAGATCCTGTATGAAGGGACGGACCTCAGCAAAAATTGGTTAATCACCAAAATGACGGCTGTAGTTACAGTGAAAGGGAATTATTTGGACGCTGAATGAATAGATGAAAAGAGAGAGTTATCTACTGGATTCTTCTGGAGAGCAGCTGACATATATCATGATATCAGGTTACGTCTCTCTATATATAAACCATAATATATTGGAAAATATCTCAATAATTGTCAGTATAACCCATAGATTCTTTCGATCTTAGCGCTATAGATCCTGTATAATAGACAGAAAGCACTGTGAACTTTCTTTGCTGCTTAACTGTGTGACATTTTAGGATTTATTTTAGATACATATAATGACGGATACTTAATCAACACCCATTAATCAACACACCCAATCAAAATAAGCTGCCACATTTTCTGTCCTGAAGAAACAATATATATGGTTAAACACCCAGAGAGAAGGAACTATTTAATATCCAGGACTGAAATCCTGGATTTTTACCAAAGTAGCATTCATTTTTACTACTGAAAAGTGTGTGTGTGAATGCATTTCAGCCACACTCGGCAAAGTAGTGCGAGGGCTCCTCAGACTCACACTCCTGTGTGAACATCATCCACCTGCGAAATACAGCCTCGGTCAGACAAGGTACATAACAAGACATCATTCATTGATTTTGGTCCTGGATTTGATTTGGTCAACTTGTTTTTGTTTTAAATGCTTTATACAGTATCATCAGCATAGTCGTCTGTCAGATACACAAATAAGAAATAAATTTCTCCTGCTAGCATCATCAAAAAGTGACCAGAGGTCACGTTCATTTCATTGACACGAGCCTGTAACTTACCATTTCTCATGCATACTCATCAGGCAAGCAATGTCATCGGAGATGTCATCATCAATCAGAGCTTTTATTTTTATTTTTTTTAAAGAAGAAATGAGGGAAAAAGTTAGCACATGAGCATTACTACAAGATCGATAGGATAAAATGTATAGTAAAAATATTACAGATTTGTATTGGAATGTCAAAAATGTGCGTTGAGAAAAAAATATTTGTGTAGAAATGAAATAAAAATGTTAACGATTACTGTTTTGTCGACAAACTGGCGACACTTTATATTACAATCCAGAACCATTCCAAAAATATACCTAAATGTAACGTGAACATGCTATGCAGTATGTCCTGATAGTACTCCAGGGTGTGGTAGCATCATTGTTCCCATGGCAACATGCATTATGTGATCATGTTTGTCTCTGTCTCCATCGTCTTGTTACCTGATTGTGTGCACCTGTTTTGTGTTAGTTCATGATTTCTTCTCTCATTTATACCTTGTTGTGTCTGAGGTTCTTTACTAAATCTTGCCTTGTTCCTTTTTTTGTTTGTTTGTTTGTGACAGTCTGAACCTTGTTTATGTCTTCTGCTCCCTTGATTTCTGTCTTGTTATGTATGAACCTACATGTTCTCAAACTACGAAGACTTGGTTGCCCTCAATAAGTCTCACACTGACATCCTAGCTCTACTGCATGTTAGATGTTAGTCAGTGGTTCTTCAGATGGTTAACAGTTCTAGCTCCCTAAAGAGGTTCAATTTGTTTTTTCGTGGAAAGTAGCTGCGATTGTGTATCTTTACTCACCGCTACAGTCCAGTCCACAGAGATTCGCAAGACCATGGCTTGATTCTGAATTACACACCATATCGCTCAGCTGGAAGATTCCATAGAGTGTAGTCTGATCTTCAGAGCTCTGTTTCGATCCAAGCGGTTCTGTGGTGTCCAGATTTCTGTCCAAGGGATTCATGGCTTTGGGTCTGGCACCAAATATCATTTCATAAGTATCATAATGTATATCTTCTGGCTCTCCAGTTCTGTCAGATGGGACAATACTGGGACCAAATAGCATTTCATAGGTATCACCATATATATCTGTGGGATCTGGGAAAATCTGAGGTACAACTATTTCATCCAACCCATTTCTGTCTGGTTTTGATCCTTTTCCAGAGCTTTCTATTGACTTCCAAGACCCATCCCTTTCATCCTTAGATGGAGCCTCCCTCTGCTTCCTGGCTTGCCCATCAACATGGACTACCCCTTTTTCAGGCTGGACCTTGGCCTGTCCAGAAATGGGATTGTCTTCACCCCGTTGAGGAATCAAAGGCTTTTCAGTCATGGCCACATTACTCACAATATTTGTGTCCTTAGATTTTAGAGGCAATTCTCCTATTCCAGAGGAGAACTCTTCAGGAGATCTGGGGTTGAACTGGTCAGTGATGGTTACAAGACTGGTGTTGAACCCAGAAGTTTGTTCAACTGTACAGACCACTGCAGATAGAAAAAAAGAAGGCTCAGATGCTGGTTATTATCACGCACAATGTCAGTTATACCTTTTCTGAAAGATGACTGTCCTTAGCTTGATCTGAGTATAAAATCTTCGGCAATAATCAATCTAAAAAACTTACCTTTAGCGATATTGTCCCCAGACTTCTCTTCTAGCAGCTTGGACATAGCTGCCTCAAGCTTAGACTTCAGCTCACACTTGTTCAGCAAGAGTCCCTCACTCCAAGTGGGCACCAAAGCCAATACCACCAGCAGCACCAACATCTCCACTGACCAAGCTGTCTTTCCTTTTAGTAAAATGCAGATATCACAATCTTCCCTGTGGATCTAAAAAAAATGACCACTTTATGAAATGTTTAGAAAAATATAGAAGAAGTGCAGAACATCAGCTTTTTCATTCATTCTTTCTTTTATTATATGTCTCCTTTTCATGGAAAGTAAGACTGAGAAGGTCAGTCTGCATTTCTCTTTTTCTTGACACTGACTTCTGAGAAATTCCCACGCACATATTTGTATGAAATGTTACTGAATTTGAAGTTAGTGTTCAGGTTGGCTCAACATTCATACAGCTTCAGGTGACATTATTTATAGAAAACCAAATAAATCAAATTTGTTTGCTTAACCTCACATACTCAAGTATTTAAATGAGTTTTTCACCACTGTGGATTTATATACTACACACTGAAAATCTTAAAGTAACTTTTTATACAAAAAAACTTATAACAGATTTTTGAAAATATTTGATTTGATTTGATTTTCAATAATTTTTCAGTCTTAATTATATTCCAGACTAATTATTTGACAAAAGTCTCATAGAACAACCTGCTTTCATAAAGAGGCTAAAACCCTGCAGAATGAGTCAGTTTACCATCATCTACAGCTCTTACCCAGGCTTCAGTCTTCACCTCTGCGTAACAATAATGGAGAAGTTCTCCTGCTTATATAGCAGGCAGTTACGTGACCCCACACCACATCTGGTTAGACTTCATTCTCTTTAACAACATCAGGAATATTTGTCTACCGTGTACTAACAGGACATGAAAGTTTAAAAATGAATCCATCTCATGTGTTTGTTCTGAGCTTACCACAAGGACAGGAATATTCCAGGAATTACACAATCATGTTGTTGTCTTCAGGCTTGCGCTGTTTTATCTGTGCGAACGTCTTTGGTAGCATATGGAAATAAACCCACGAGTCAAATTGTTTCACCTATTTAAAGTTGTGAGAAGAGTCATTTTTGCCAAACATTAATATCCTGACATAAACAAAAACATCATATGTATTATGGACAGAGCTGATCTACCTTAATTAACTGGTCAGTTTAGACCTGGACCAAGCAAAAAAGCAGACCAATAAGCTACAAAGGAGTTAGTTTAAGTGAGTTTCTTCAGAAACTTATGGATGGTTTTTAGTTTCCAAAACCCTGTGTGAAGGTGAAACATTCTTTACCTTCAGTCAAAAATTGAAGACAAATCTGGAGTGTAGATTGAACTTTATCTTATATATAGGTTGGAGTGTAGCTTATGTGTAAATCACTCTTGCTAACATAATGGATTTACAAAGAAAAGGGTGTGCCAAGGTTCCTTTGTACGGTTGACACTTAAAACCATAGGTTCTACTTAAGACGTTTTCTGAAAGGTCAAACTCTTTGTTTTGTGTAATCCTAGAAACACATCTATGCGACATCACAACGTACAACACAAATCACATCTCAACAACGACACTTGGAGTTCGTTTGGATGATTTTTTATACCATTGAGATGTTAATCAGAGGTTGTAAAAACTAGTATATTAAGTCATTGCAACATCATCCATCCATTCATTCATCAATTAATTAATCCATCCATTCATTCATCCATTCATCCAACCCTCCATCCATCTATCCATACATTCAACCATCCATCCATTCATCTACACAGCCATTCACCCATCCATCCATCTATCCATTCATCCATCCAGCCATCCATCCATCCATCCATTCATTCATTCATTCATTCATTCATCCATCCATCCATCCATCCATCCATCCATCCATCCATTTTCTGTAGCACTTATTATACAAAGGGTCTCAGGACATTTGGAGTCTATCCCAGGGAACTCAGGGCACAAGGAGAGGGACACCCTGGACCACGCACACACACCCAACACACACACTACAGACAATTTAGAGATGCAAATCAACCTACAACATGTGTTTTGACATGAGGAAACCGGAACATTCAGAAGAAACCCGATAACATCATTTATAGGAAACCAAATAAATCAACTTTGTTTGTTCAACCTCACTGATACAAACTATTTAAATGAGGGTTTTTTACCACTGTGGATTTATGTACAAGAGTACATAAAAGACAGAGTCTTACCATTGTGGATTTATGTACAAGAGTACAAGATGGAGATAAAAGATGGAGTCCACACTGAAAATCTGGGGATTTTTTAAATGAATTTTTATTCCAAAATAGTCAATAATTTAACACAAAGAAAGGAAATCTTCTACATCTACAGTAGAACTGATCTAAATTGCACTGTATATTTTCAACAAACCAAAGAAAATAATAATAACTACTACTAATAATAATTAATAATTTGTCTCAAACAACAACCTGCTTTCATAATGACGCCAGTCAGCCTACAGCATGAGTTTGGACTCAGGGAGGAACCGGGAGAACTCTGAGGAAGCTCCCAAAAGCACGGAGAGAACAGATAACCTCCACATACACAGGGCGGAGTCGGGAATCAAACCCCTGTAAGTGTGAGGTGAACATGCTAACCACCATGCTCCCATTACAGCTTCAACCAAACCCTGAGGGAACAAGCCAAAGAATGCTTTAGGGTAGAACTTTATCGTAAAAGGACTAGGAAGAAATCTACCTCTTTTCTTACATGATCTTAATCGCTATCAGGGAGATTAGTGTGTGCTACACGTGTTTGCTTGCTTTGAACAAGTTAAATGCAGCATCACTGTTTGAGTATCTAAGGGAGGGACGTGTTTGTTTTGGGTCACCAAACGCTTTTCTTTTCTGTGGAAATTCAGTTTGTAAATTGGTGACAAATGAGGTCATGTGTGCAATAAGACTATATATCTGTATCAACTGTATGTCTCTGTATGTCACTGTATATAAACTCACTGACCGCTTTACTAAAAACTCACTGCCTGCCTGCCTGTCTGTCTATCTATCTACAGTATACTGGGTGTTTTTTGTTTTTTGCAACACTCTTAGTAAACTCTAGACACATTTGTGTGTGAAAATTGCAGAAGTTTACAGATATCAGACTTTATCTTCTTTTGTCTGGTGTGAACATTAAGTGAAGCTCTTGACCTGCACCTGCATGATTACAGACATTGTCTTGTTAAAATAAATGGCTGATTGGACAGCTGCATGAATGTGCAAATGTACAGGTGTTCATAATAAAGTGGTCAGTGAGTATATTTTCCTGTTTAAGGCGCTAGTGAGATCTGAAATTGTAGCTCTGTTGCAGAGGAGCAGGATGGGAAATCAGGGTCATCTTGGTGTCATCAGGCGCTACAAAACAACAACAAGATAGTCAATAGAGTATAATTTATAATATGTAATATGCATTTTAAACACACTTTGATAGAGCAATTCACCTCTCGGCCAGCAGAAAAAAACAACAATTCTCATTCATTCTACTAAATTGGGCAGCTATTTTATTTATATTCTGGGAAATAGAACGAACTGAATTTAATATATATATATATATATATATATATATATATATATATATATATATATATATATATATATATATATGTATATATATATACATATATATATGTGAATTATATATATATATATATATATATATATATATATATATATATATATATCCCAGGCAGGTAAAAATAAAAATAATAAATAAATGAAAGAAACCAAGTGCAAGACCACACCTACTTCATGTTTAAAACCAAATCCAGATACAAATGACACTGTGGTACAGCCATAGACTAAACTACACTGTAAGGGATTCTAAGCCTGTGTAAATCAGCTGTATGGTGTATGTGTGTGTGTGTGTGTGTGTGTGTGTGTGTAGCAGGCTTTCAGGGAAGAACTATGAAAGCACTAACAATAGAGGTGAGTCTGGCGGCCGAACTCCTGCTGGTACACAGTGTGAGATGTCGGCTGTGTATGAGGTGTGTGTGTTGCTCTCAGCTCCTGGGCCTGTAGCGTGAGAAGGTCGAAGCTTCGCTGGTATGTTTGTTCTTCCTCTTGTGGACACTTCATACACCGTAGATTCATCCTGAGAGAGAGAGAGAGAGAGAGAGAGAGAGGGGCTTATTTCACATAGGATATCTCTTAAAGAAACATATCCACTTTATTTAATTATTATTTCTCTCTCTCTCTCTATCTCTCATACCTCTGCCATGGTGAGGGAATGACGTGAACTCTGGCTAGCTGTCCAGGATACAGTCCCTTCACGTCCCTGCCTGGCCGCAGGACTCTGCACATCAATACACACACAACCTTTATTTTTAAACGCCAGGTTTAAATTAATATCTCACCGTATAGGTTTTTTCTACACATGACTAATAGACTAATGGATCAACATGTAAAAGTTCTTCATGTTATGCTTAATGACCTAATCCATAGTTAGAACAAATAATCACCTCTGTGTTTGGTCTTTCTGTACCCATGTGATTTATAACACTCCTTTAAAACTCTGACTCTCAACAACGGCATGCAGTAAATCTGTTTATTTCTGTTGACATTCTTCTGTAGTTTGAACAGAGGGTTGGGTTCAGTTTCTGAGAAGATGTAGACGCTTGTTAGAGTTTATGCTGCAATTCGCCTGGCAGACAGCAGATGGCGCCAAAAAAGCTTTCAACTCTTCTTGCCGTTTCTGTTCATTCCTCCGATGTTCAAATGAACATGGAATGAACATATTCATAAGTTATTCATAAGGAGTGATAGATCGGGGGAAATTTGGATCATTTCATGCATGTAACAGCAATGTATTTACTCTTTAAGATTATTATTGTAAATAGTATGAAAGCATAGTCAAATAACTGTACACAATATTTACGCTTCTTCTTATACAAGCATTTAAAGACACCAAACATCACATTTAGTACAATTCCTATACAAAATAATTCCATGTTCATTAACCCTTTCTGACGGGTTAATGAAAAAAACTAAAGGTTCTTATTCATTGTTTTTATAAATTGGCTCTTACAAATGTTTTGAGAACAAGTTACACATCTGGTACACATCTGTCCACTCTGCATGAGAGTTTTAAGTTAACACTATTTAAACAGCTGGGTTTGAGGCAGGACTTATCTTTTTTTTTTTTAACATGTTTATAAGTTTGCATCCCCATTAACCTGTTAAATGTATTGAAATGAGCCTTCAAGGATTTCTAATGAGCGTCAGTACATGTTCAGATCAAGGCATGAAAGGCTTGAATCTGCTGACTATCAACAGGAATCAGGGGAAAAAATAATAATAAAAAGCTATTACACAACCTTAAACAGAAAATGCTGGGCTGTTAGAGAACTGGAGAAAAGGAAACAGATGGAGGAAAAATATCAAATTGACAACTGAAAATGTTGTAGGGGGTGAAATAAGCATAACATTCAGAAATATCGATTTGAATGTTTGATTATTATTATCTTAACACTATTGATCCATGTCTGTTTCCAGACTAAATGACTTGCTGCTGTCATCATTTACACAAACCATTGCACTCAACTATAACATACTGTATAGTGATAGCTGTAACACTCACGCTCCAGGATGCTGACCGATGGCATTTCTTTCTTTAAACTCATGAAGCCTCAGTGCCACTCCTGATCCCGTCATCCTGCAACGATCAGATAAGTCCATGTGGTCTATATTAGCAAAATATATATCGCTGCACATACATTACAGCACAGTGGAATACTTTTTTCGCATATCTCAGCTGAGAAAGTTGGGGTCAGAGCACAGGGGCAGTTATGATGCAGCACCCCTGGACCAGGGAGGGTTATGGGCATTGCTCAATTGCCCAACAGTGGCAGCTTGGCAATGCTGACCTTCTGATCAACAATCTAGAGCTTTAGACACTTGACCACCTCATCCATAAATATATCCTTAATATTGATATCATCCATGAATAACACATTTGCCACTACTTTTAGCATTAAAAACATTAATAACTTGTATATGTGAGGTCTTTTGGAGCCACAGTTACAGTATCCCAGTGCTATTATGTATTTAAATATACAAATATACCTAAATTTTAAGGGCAGGCAAAGTTTAATAAACTATGTGCATGTTTCAGATAAATAACTTTAATAACATTTAGATTATTGCATAACAAAAACACAATAGCGTTAACAAAACTAGTGGAATATTGTTGTCTGAGATGGAGTAACACATTCTGAATGTATAAATGCAGGTTTATTTTAATTTCAAAGCGTTGAAAAGCTATTTTAAAAACAAACGTGTGAAATGGAGCAGCTAAATGGAGCAACATCTCGTTTTTAGCGCCCTCTGCTGCCTACCTAATGAACTGCTATTTCAATGCAATCATTGACGAGACTTTTTATTTTATTTTATTTTATTTATGTCTCCTAATAACGATTTGATCTGAGCAGTTATTTCGGCTTTCAATTCATAATTTCAGCGTTTTTGAGCAGAGTGCAGAAAAAACAGACGGCGCCTCAGCGAGGCAAGCTTAGCAAGAAGCTAGCAACAAACTAGCTAGCATTAATCATAAGTTGCTGCTGTATTGCGTTTCAAAACGTCAAACAGTGTAGTCTGAGTTGTAGACGTAAATCATAGTTAATATTGTAGTCGATAAAACTATAAACTAGAAGTGAAGAAGTAGTGAGGTCCATGTTTTTTCTGTTCATGTTGTGAGCAGCCATTTTAACATGATATGCTGAATTCAGGATGGAGGAGACCGTTCCAACTTGGGGAAAAACAAACAAACAAATAAAAACAAAGAAAGAAAATACTTCACATCTCAGAATTCCAACTGATAAACTGAGGTCTGTCAAATCAATAGTGAAAATTCAAGATCATTTAGATAGATAGATAGATAGATAGATAGATAGATAGATAGATAGATAGATAGATAGATAGATAGATAGATAGATAGATAGATAGATGCACACAAACATATAAGACCTTAAATATAGAAAACAATAAGTTAAATTTAAGGTAGCAGTGCAGATATAGAGGTTTCCTTTTTCTTTTTCCTTTCAATTTGCAGTGTGTGTGTGTGTGTGTGTGTGTGATGTGTGATGTGTGTGTGTGTGTGATGTGTGTGTTTACCTGTAGTCACTTTGGAGTTGATGTTTTTTTTTTTTTTAATTCTGCCTCTTGCTCTCTATGGTGTCTTTGTAGTCATCAGTGAAATGGTTCAGTGTAGTAGACCTCTGCGGTTTAGACCCTGCTCCTGTAACCCGAGGCGAGAAATCTGACTCTCTCTCGGTCTCGGTCTCTGTCCTCCGCCACAACTGATACTTCCTGCTGCCTCATCTCCATCATCTCTATCACCGGTGTCATATACCAACAAGACCTTGAGTGTCTCTCTCACACAGCAAGCTTGGGTACAAAACCAAAAACCTGGTCTTTTACTGTTATGGATTTTTTATTTCTTTTTGGAAAAATCATAATCTATCCAATTTAATCATAAACTCTTTAGATTTCCTAAAGCCTCAGGTTTGGGAACAAAGACTTATTTTGCTAAGAGTGTGTGATTTGTGTGTGTTTCGTTTCATTTCGCTCCTTTAACATTACTTCATGATGTGGACTGATACAGGGACAAATTCAGAATTTCAGAATTAGGGAGAAGTGGGCGGGGTCAATCTTCACATGGTGATGCCAGATTGTGATTTTCAGCAACACCTTGAACAATTTCTGGTTGGGAAAAAGGGTTTAAGGAAACATGTATTTGACCCATACAGTCACCATGACAACAACAACAGCAGGTTATTTACTTGCATTTCATTGAATTTATTATTCTGGTGATGTCTTGATCAGATTAGATTAAATTGGATTAGGGCAAGCAGGAGGAATTCAATAGACCCCTCATCCTCCCTTTTCTCTGGACAACCTTTACCCCCACCCCAACCCTAACAGTCTCTACACAGTCCTGGGAATCATGTAATCTCACACACCCACCTTCCCAAATTAGAGCTGCTACATGCAGTTTACAGTTTGGACAGGAATGGTGATTGAGATGGCTGGGTGGGAGGGGCACATGCATGATCCCTTGTCAATCACAGCAACACTAGCCAATCGTTGGCATTTTATGAGCTTATATATGTGGAAGAGGGCAAACTGCTTTCCTCTGAGTGTGCTACACTGCCCTGGGTTGGTTGGTTGGTTTGAGGTGTATCAGAGGAAGCATGATCACATATACAGCAATTTTACACACACACACATTCCAAGTCACTCCATATTTGCATAAACTTTTCTCAACGTTGTTGCGCTGCTGGACAATCTAGTTGCTGACGCTCGCTGACGCTCATGTCACCAGAAGTCACCAACTCTCACTTTAAATTAAAGATCTCTGCTAGTTTTGTATGTGTGAACTTAGCATTAGCCTTCCTGCTGTTGTGTAATAGTGACCTGGCTATTGGATGAGTATTGGCCAAAAACAAAGGGAGAAAAGGGAGGAGAGAAAAGCCAAAAAAAAAAAAGGTGGCTGTTATGACTGATATGACTGTTAAGGCACGTGGACAGCGAGGTTAGACAACATGTAGTGTCTTTAAACCTCTACTCAGGCCAGAGAGACTCGTTTCTACATCACTCAGTACACTGTGAGGAGAAAAACATGTGGTGGATTCGTTGTCTATCTGGCAACCAGGGTTAGGAGAAGCCACGGTGTCTGATTGGTCGCTTAGCTGATCCTGGGGCGGGGCTTGGGCGCGTTTTCTCTCTGCCTGCCTCGCCTTATGTTGGGATTGTGATCTATCTATGTGTCTAGCTGTCTATCTCTCTCGCCGTGTCTGTAGCGCTCCGTTCCCGTTCAGGGTCATTCGGTTCATCCGGTGCTGAGCGCGAGCGACGATGGCGACATCACGGGCGGCTTCCTTGCTTCCGTTTTGCTCGTGACCATTCGGAGGATTCCTCAAAAGAAGAAGAAGAAGGGGGAAAAAACACAGGACGCATTATTACTGTGGAATTAAAGTAGAGGGTTTATAACGGAGCCCGGTACTGAGGAAGAAAAAAAAGAAGAAGGGAGGGACCCGTGTCGGAGTCGGAGTCGGTGTCGGAGTCGGTGTCGGTGCGCGCGCTCGCCGTGTTTCCTAACGACCCCCCCTCCCCGTGTCTGTGTGAGAGGTAACGTAAATATTCCACTGTGATTAATTCAGGATGTTTGTATAGCGGATGGATGGATAGATAGATAGATAGATAGATAGATAGATAGATAGATAGATAGATAGATAGATAGATAGATAGATGGATGGAGAGATGATCATGATGATATGAAGGCCCGGTTTCCGCTCCTCTGTGCATCAGTGTGTGTGTGTGTGTCACTCACAACTGATGCACGCGAGTCCTCAATAAATATATCCACCTATTTCTCATTTCTGTGTGTATTAGTTTTCTCTGCAACAGCGGGTCCACCATTTTGTTTTTATTAACGCGTCACGATCACGAATTAGACAAGTCGTGTGTGCGTGTGTGTGTGTGCGCGCGCGCGCGCGTGCGTGTGTGTGTGTGTGTGTGTGTTTTCTGATCACGCGTCGCCGAAACCCGTTTATTCCTTCTTTCGTGTGTTTGTTTGTCTTGTTTCCTTGCTGGTGGTGTTGGTGGTGTTACAAGGCAGGCCGCAAAGCCGTGACAATTCAGCCGCACCCATAAATAAAGATAGGATGTAGTTACATGTACGTGTGAGGGTGAAGGCTGGAGTACATGCACATGCTCATGCTGCTGCTGTCGCGTGTTATTATTTTCTTTACATTTTTTTAATCAGTTAAACGTTTTTTTTCTCCTCCATCCTGTCAATCTTGTATCCTTTTTAGGATGTTGCGGTGGCGGTCCGGTTATATAACTGCAGGCGTAATGACACTATACACACACACACACACACACACACACACCCTTATAGAGGGCTCCGTTTCATTCACCTTATTGATCACCCTCCTGTTTATTCTCTCCAGTGTAATGTGTTGTTTTGGATGGAAATGCCGAACAATAGCACAGGAAGACTTTACCACGGGAACGGCCGCAGCCAAGGCCGGTGGATTTGTTGACATTGGCTCTCGCGTGCTTGTTTTCCCTCTTAAACCTGTCACTTATTCTCGGTGGCCGCGATTAAACACTTTTTCACCTTGTCCTGACAAACAGCCGAAGGTGAAGTGGGTTTATGAAGTGGTGTAAAGGACCATTAGGTGTGTGTGTGTGTGTGTTGTTGATGTCCAACACGGTCGCTGTGTTTTGGTTTCATCATGATGCCGCACAATAGAGGCGGGCGATACGATACGGTCACAGAGAACACATCGCGATACGCCTGATTTATCGCGGTATACTAAATGATCCGTTGTCAAGGGAATGAACAACAAAGGAGCTTGTGCGTGTGACCGGGCTGGACAACACGATGATCCTGATATTGTGATGTCACGATAAACACGCAGATCATCGTAGTACGTCGTTGTTGTTGTTGTTTTTTCATCATTCGGGATTGATCAGATGAAGCTGATTTGACATAAAAAAAAAATTTGTTTGGAATTTTATTGTTGGTCTTATTTTTTTAGGCGAAACAATCACTGTTGTTTTGTTTGTTTGTTTGTTTGTTTCTACATCATTATACCTGAGCGTGAAGGATTGTTCAGAAACACACACGATGATCATTGTAACATATCATGTATCGTAGTAACCCCTTGGGATATCGCGATACGATGTTATTGTCGTATTGTCCTGAACTAGCAAACGTCTCTGTATGCACACCGTGTCGCCATGACGACGTGCGACAGACAGCTACGTACACAATAACACTTATCCGCTCTTCTCCTACATTTTATTTCCATTTTCTCTCCCACGTTTACAGATTATTCATTTGGGTGAAACGGTCAGTGAGTTAAGCGTGCTTCCTCGCCTTGTGTCCGTTGTTGAATAATATGAATATGTGGTCAAATCTGGCTCCGCCCACCTCTCTGTCTTTTGTTTTCTCTATTATATACACACTTAAAATATATATACATATATAGTCTTTCTATCAATATTTATAAGGAACCCAGACACTGGTCATTATATAGAGACTGACCGATGATCTCCATTGTTGCACTTCTTCTTGTTGTTTTTTTGTTTTTTTTTCCGTCCTATCCATATGCATGATGAAACATTAGCATTGTACTGATGTGTGCTGCCCCACTGTGACAGGGGTGGGGGTGGGGGGCGGGTTTGGGGGACGACCGGGGAAGACGTCCCAGGCCTCGGCTGGGTGGCGGTCCAGGGGGTCCATTGAGATGTAGAACAGCTCTTTTTAGATGTGAAAATCCGGCGTCTTGTCTTTCTACACGGCGCGTATGGATCATGTGGGAGCGAGGGATGAGGGGGTTTTACTAAATTTACTAGCATCAGTTATGTTTCAACAAAATGTAATGTTTTTGTTTGTAATCTTTTAAAAAAAGACTAAAATGCAGTGGCTTCTATCTCCAA
>NC_080735.1:17831416-17836416 GCF_019097595.1 Hemibagrus wyckioides | reverse complement strand
CCTCTCTTCTTTTTTCCTCTCTTCTCTTCTCTTCTTCCCTTTTTTTCTTTTGTTCTTTTCCTTCTTCTCTTCTCTTCTCTTTCTTCTCTTTCTTCTTGTCTTGTCTTCTCTTCCTTCTTCTCCTCTTCTCTTCTCCCTGTCCCTTTTCTTCTTTTGTTCTTTTCCTTTTTCTCTTCTCCTTTTTTCTCTTCTCTTCTCTTCTCTTCTCTTCTCTTCCCTTTTCTTCTTCTCTTTTCTTCTTTTGTTCTTTTCCTTCTTCTCTTCTCTTCTCTTCTCTTCTCTTCTCTTCTCTTCTCTTCTCTTCTCTTCTCCTTTTTTCTCCCTTTTTCTCCTTTCTTCTCTTCTCTCCTTGTCTCCTCTCCTCTCTTCTCTTCTCTTCTCTTCTCTTCTCTTCTCTTCTCTTCTCTTCTTCCCTTTTCTTCTTTTGTTCTTTTCCTTCTTCTCTTCTCTTCTGTTCTCTTCTCTTCTCTTCTCCTTTTTTCTCCTTTTTTTCTCCTTTCTTCTCTTCTCTTCTCTCCTTGTCTCCTCTCCTCTCTTCTTTTTTCCTCTCTTCTCTTCTCTTCTTCCCTTTTTTTCTTTTGTTCTTTTCCTTCTTCTCTTCTCTTCTCTTTCTTCTCTTCCTTCTTGTCTTCTCTTCCTTCTTCTCCTCTTCTCTTCTCTTCTCCCCGTCCCTTTTCTTCTTTTGTTCTTTTCCTTTTTCTCTTCTCTTCTCTTCTCTTCTCTTCTCTTCTCTTCTCTTCTCTTCTCTTCTCTTCTCTTCCCTTTTCTTCTTCTCTTTTCTTCTTTTGTTCTTTTCCTTCTTCTCTTCTCTTCTCTTCTCTTCTCCTTTTTTCTCCCTTTTTCTCCTTTCTTCTCTTCTCTCCTTGTCTCCTCTCCTCTCTTCTTTTCTCCTTTCTTCTCTTCTCCTCCTTCTTCTCTTCTCTTCTCTTCTCTTCTCTTCTCCCTTTTTCTCTTCTCTTCTCTTCTCTTCTCCTTTTTTTCTCCTTTCTTCTCTTCTCTCCTTGTCTCCTCTCCTCTCTTCTTTTTTCCTCTCTTCTCTTCTCCTCCTTCTTCTCTTCTCTTCTCCCTTTTTCTCTTCTCTTTTCTTCTCTTCTCTTCTCTTTGCTTCTCCCCTTTTCTCCTTTCTTCTCTTCTGTTCTCTCCTCTTCTGCTTTCAAAGAAAAAGTTTCTATTAAAAGTTTTGGCACCCCAGAGGTTACCAGTTATGTTTTTTATACCTGAAGTCTGAGGTTTCTCTCTTCTAGGATTATAATTATTAATTTTTTTCTGTCTCTTTATATCCGAAGCTAAAACATTTTCTCGAGGTGACTCACGAGTACATTTTTGGAAAGTGACTTTTTTTTTTCGTTCGCTCGCTAGACATCACTGTTTAGGCTGGTGAGAATCTCGGCCCTTAAACACTTCAACACACTTCACATCTTGTGAAGGTGATGGACGCTTCGTCTTTCACTCAGGATAAACATCGCCCCTCTCTCTCTCTCACGTTCTCACTCCTTCCGTCTCTGTTTAGAGTGTCAGCTGATGAAGACGGAGCGGCCGAAGCCCAACACCTTCATCATCAGATGTTTGCAGTGGACCACTGTGATCGAGCGAACGTTCCACGTGGACACACCTGAGGAGAGGTGAGCGATTCCACGCATCATCAGTGTGATCGTTTCTCATTTCACGTCTCAAACGTCACGGAAAGAAAAGATGGGATTTTCCCCTCGCGGTGCTTGAAAGTCTGTATGTCTGTTGCCACGGTGACAGGGACGAATGGGTGGAAGCGATCCAGATGGTGGCGGACAAGCTGGCCAAGCAGGAGGAGGAAGGAATCCTGTGCAGTCCCACCACCCAGATCGAGATCGTCAACGAGGAGGAGATGGACACCTCCATCAGCCACCATAAACGAAAGGTGAGAGGACACCGAGATCCTGCAGGAGAAGGTCTGATATCACAATCCCATCACTCAACTCTTCTCTTCTCTTCTCTTCTCTTCTCTTCTCTTCTCTTCTTCCCTTCCCTTCTCGTCTCTACTCTACTCTTCTCCTCTTCTCTTCTTTTCTTCTCCTCTCCTCTCCTCTCCTCTCCTCTTCCGATCACTTGACTTCCTTCCTGTTTCCTGTTCCATCAGACAATGAACGACTTCGACTATCTGAAGCTGCTGGGCAAAGGCACATTTGGGAAGGTGATCCTGGTGAAAGAGAAGGCCAGTGGAACTTATTATGCAATGAAGATCCTGAAGAAGGAGGTCATTATCGCCAAGGTGAGACATCTCACAGCGTTCATTTCATTTACATAAGGAACACGAGAAACCCAGAAGGTCAGGAACCGAAGGGAATATGTTGGGCAATATCAGGAGGAACCTAAACAAAATTGTGAAAAATGTAAATCATGAATACAACATTAACTGTTTACTCACCATCCACTTTAATAGGAATACCTGCACATGCAGGTATCTAATCAGCCAATCAGGTGGAAGCAGAGCAATGCATAAAATCCTGCAAGTCAAGAGCTTCAAGGTTCACATCAAACATCAGAATGAAGATAAAGTCTCATCCAATGAAAACATCCAGACAGTTCTGTGGGTTGAAACACCATGTTGATGAGATCAGAGGAGGTTTCAGGTTTGAGCTTCCAGGAGCTCCAGAAGACCACACCAGGTTCCTCTCCTGTCAGACAAGGAACAGGACTCAGGTGCTATCATGGGTTGGAGCTCACTGAACCAGCTTTAGAGAGTGTCTGTAGCTGAGTGGCAGTGTGCTGTTTAGGATTGCAGGAGAACATGTTCCTAATTTGCATGTTTATGAATATTCATGAACTGTGATGCTTTTAATGAAGGAAATGTGGAGAGATGAAGCGGAGGGGCGGGATCACTCCAACTGGACGAGTCTGGAAGATTAGAAAACAGATCACATGATCTTCAGCTTGTCCAGTCTGGGTGACCTTCTGCTTAACCTGGTCATCCATTTCTCATTACGTTCTCTCTTCCCTTCTCTTCTCTTCTCTTCTCTTCTCTTTTCCTATCTTCTCTTCTCTTTTCCTATCTTCTCTTCTTTTCTCATATTTTCTTCTCCTCTTCTCTTCTCTTCCTTTTTCTCTTCTCCTCTCTTCTCCTCTCTTCTCCTATCTTCTCTTCTTTTCTCGTCTTTTCTTCTCCTCTTCTCTTCTTCTCTTCCCTTTGCTTCTTCTCTTCTTGTCTCTTCTCGTCTCTTCTCTTTTCTCTTCTCTTCTCTTCTCTTCTCTTCTCTTCTCTTCTCGTCTCTTCTATTCTCTTCTCTTCTTCTCTTCCCTTTGCTTCTTCTCTTCTCGTCTCTTCTCGTCTCTTCTATTCTCTTCTCTTCTTGTCTCTTCGCTTCTTCTCTTCTCTTCCCGTCTCTTCTATTCTCTTCTCTTCTTGTCTCTTCTCTTCTTCTCTTCCCTTTGCTTCTTCTCTTCTCGTCTCTTCTTGTCTCTTCTCTTCTTGTCTCTTCGCTTCTTCTCTTCTCTTCTCTTCTCTTCTCTTCTCTTCTCTTCTCTTCTCTTCTTGTCTCTTCTCTTCTCTTCTCTTCTCTTCTCTTCTCTTCTCTTCTTGTCTCTTCTCTTCTCTTCTCTTCTTCCCTTTGCTCCTTTCCTCTCAGGATGAAGTGGCCCACACTCTGACTGAAAGCAGGGTATTAAAAAACACTAGGCATCCCTTTTTAACTGTGAGTGTTTTTTACTCAACACATGTACTCCAATAAATAAATAAATAAATAAATAAACAGATCTGCGCTTTATTATATTATTATAAACTGGTAAAAACTCCAGAAGGAATCCTCCTGAAATCCTCTTTCTCTCCCGTATCCCAGTCTCTGAAGTATTCCTTTCAGACCAAGGATCGTCTCTGCTTCGTCATGGAGTACGTCAACGGCGGAGAGGTGAGACGCGATACTGTCCAGCAAGGCTAACTCGTTTACTGTCCTGATATAATAGCTAGCACAATGTTAGCACACAGTATTATAGTCCATTTAATGTTAGCTAGCTTACTGACAAACATGGCTAATGATGCTAGTCACACAGTATTACAGTTCATTTCATTTTAGCTAGCTTTCTGTCAAACATGGCTAATGATGCTAATCACACAGTACTATAGTTATTTTATGTTAGCTAGCTTCTGTTAAACATGGCTACTGATGCTAGTCACACAGTATTATAGTTCATGTAATGTTAGCTAGCTTACAGACAAACATGCTAATTATGCTAATTTCACAGTATTATAGTTCATTTAATGTTAGCTAGCTTACTGACAAACATGGCTAATGATGCTAGTCACACAGTATTACAGTTCATTTCATTTTAGCTAGCTTTCTGGCAAACATGGCTAATGATGCTAATCACACAGTACTATAGTTATTTTATGTTAGCTAGCTTCTGTTAAAAATGGCTACTGATGCTAGTCACACAGTATTATAGTTCATTTAATGTTAGCTAGCTTATTGACAAACATGGCTACTAGATTACTTTGTAATATAATATCTAGCCCAGTGTTAGCTAGCTTACTAGTAAACATGGCTAATGATGCTAGTCACACACTATTATAATTCATTTAATGTTAGCTAGCTTACTAGTAAGCATGGCTAAAAGTTTACTTTCCTGTAGAATAGATAGCCCAGTGTTAGCTAACATTAGATAAACTATACTGTTATGAGCACTTTTGCTAGTAAGCTAGCTAACATTACATGGAATAAAAGATTGTGTAAACTGTCAGTATGCTGCTAGCCTAGCCCTAACACCATACTAGCATAATTGGCTACATGTTTTAAGGCGCAGTTGATTTTATTAGCTTTGATTTCATAATGCTAAATCGTTGCTAGCTTTGTTTACCTCATGTTAGTGAGCTTACTAGTGCGGCTGGTGACTGGATTTAGCTTTACAGTGAATTAGTTCACCTAATATGTGCTAGCTTACTAGCCCAGTTGTTTACTAGCGTAAATTTCAGACTAGCTTAGCACTGCGATTTCACCATAAGCATTAAAACGTTACTGAAATGGTGGCGAGTG
>NC_080735.1:17798916-17823916 GCF_019097595.1 Hemibagrus wyckioides | reverse complement strand
TAACTCTAGGAGCCTCCGTTTCCTTTTAAAGTAAATCCAGTAGGTTGTGCCTCTTATTTCACATTTTATCTAAAATCCTTCTGCAGCTCAAACCTGGATGGAGCCTTGGTTCTTCCGGTGTTACAGGATTAAGGGATATAAAAGAGGTTGAAGGCGGAGCTAAGGGTGAAGGGTGGAGACGAGGGTCTGTGTACGTTGCGTTTATTCGTCCGGACGTCAGAAAAAAAATCGGAGAAAAACAAGCGATGAAAGATTTTCACACTAAAACGTTAAATGGATTTTTTTTATTTAAATATAAAATCAAAATAAATTTTTTTTATTGAATTTAAAAATCAATCTAAATATAATTTAAAAAATATATAATATAAATATAATTTTAAAAGATAATAAATATAATTTAAAAAATAATAATAAATATAAATATTGTTTTTAAAAATATTTAACTCATTTTGAACTCCTAAGTGTTTCATCAGATGAAGTCTAGAAATAAGAAAAAAAAAAGAAAAATATCAGCAATTTCAGTGCTATTCGTACAGAGTGTTAAAAAATTTCACCAAACAGCTTTACAGGAATATATTTCAGCACTGAATGTTTTTCAGAATTTTTTCCATAAAACGTGATAAAAAAAAAAAAAAAAAAAGCATCAGTGAACATGAAAAGAAAATTCTGCGTGATTAAACGATTAAATGAAATTGTAGCATCTGGAAAATCCTGTGAATTTATTTATTTCTTTTCTTCCTCCTTCCATCTTCAGCATTAGGCTTTGTTTAAAAAGTCGACAGTGACGGCCGTATGATCCTGAGACCGTCCGTTTATTTTAACGCTGAAATGAATCTGGGAAAAAAATAATGAAAAAACACTGATGGAAAAATAATATGAGGAATTTCCGTCGTATTTTATATTACGTTTTTTAAAGCTGAAAAAAAATGAATCGATCATCTGATTTGCATAGAATTGTCACATTTTGAAATTATGAAATAAATAAAAATAAATAAATAAATAAGCGTGATGTATGCAGACCTGACATAATAGATGAACATTTTTGATTAAAATCTGCTGCAAAAAAATAAATAAACAATTATTTAAATCCACTTCAAAATGTCATCTAAGGGTGTACAAACTTTTGCATTCAACCGTGAATAGGATCTCGGATACTCGAGGCACGGATGAAAACCTGATCCCGGATCGGAGTGTCTCTGTTTATCAGAGGTTTTTATATTCATTCACAAAAGTATTTAATAAAAAACAAAAAGGGAAACAAGTACAACGGAAATAAATAGGAATATAAATCATATTTATAGATAATATATAAAATAGAATGAATTATAATTATGACATTTTATATATATATATAAAATCCAGGCAAAGGTGCTGGTGATGGATAAATAGCTGAGGAAGCGTATTGTGATGAAACGTTCCAACACGGCTCTTTGTACAGAAACCTCACCGCACGCGAGCGCCGTTCCGCACCGAGGCTTTATTCTGTAAAAACTCTAATGAAACCGAGACTCAGCTCCTGACCATCAACTACACAAGCTTCTCTTTTCACAACACAAATAACTCTTACTCTAATTGTGTTTATTTTTTGTTGTTGTTGTTGTTGTTGTTGTTGACATCGCTCAGTTCAGGTTAGCCGTAGATCGCGACATACTGTGTCCTCCAGATTCTTCAGCACCTTTCTGAGAGTCCAGATCTATGGGGTTGTGGTCATTTTACACAAATGACTCAAAATTTGTGCCCCTTCGGGGGTTTTAATGCAACAAAACTCCAAAAGTCTGGAAAAGTTTTTTCTAAAGGCAATTTTTTTTGCGTTCAATGTCGATTGCGTCACCCGAGGAGGGTGAAGAAGGCTAACGCGTGTTTCTTTTGAGACTTCGGATAAGTGCGAAAGTTTGCGTCCCCCTTTTTTTATGCCCATTTTTTTTTTATTACGACATTGTTCGATTTTAAGGACGCTCTTCTTCCAGAATAAAAGTCCAAAAAAAAAAAAACCACGGATTCCCAAATTGTACATTTTTCAGATGGTAATAACAGAGGAGAGAATATGTTTCCTTCTCTTTTTCTGATTTTTAAAAAAAATAAAAAAGTTGTTTTGAGACACTTGAAATCGGTCACGTCGTTTCGGACCTCTCGCAGTGCATCTGCCCTCTTCCGCATACCTGAGATCACAGATGCTAACGATCAGCTAGCACTGCTGAGAGAGAGAGAGAGAGAATAGGCCCCTCCCATCCGGACCGTATGGATCATTTTGCTCCTTTTTGATATACGACAACAATTACATTTATTTCATCAATTTTTGTTCACTTTTTAATAATAATTCTGGAGGTCACCGGATGACGTAAGGACGACGCAGCTAACCTGAAACCCCAGACGTTTCCCAAAAGCGCACTATTCAATAGGTCCAAAAGTAATGGCACCCCTGCATAATCAGTGCGAATTAACTTACATTACGCACACGTGTACGAGTCAGTATTGCACTAATCCCACGCGGTTTCACGTTAACACGTGGCTAGAGATCCACCTCTGGATGCACTCGTCCAATCCGACCTTATAAACAGACTCGTATCTTATCGTCAGAAGACAAAACGATGGCGTGATTGAAACAAAAAACATTACTGTAGATTCTGTGATATTTAAGCCCCGCCTCTTTTCTATCCGCACCAATCAGATGAAAGTTGTAAACGTTTTCTCTCCGTTTTGCTGATTTCAAGGTCAAGGTTTTCTAAATGTCGGTATCACGAGACCCTTTTTTTCCCCCCTCAGTATATTTTTGTACCAGTCTTCTAATTTTCGCTCACGCCGTCGTCACACTCCGTCTCTCCTCTCGGCGCAACGAAGGCTCCTTGTTTTTGAAAGCAAAGAAACGAAAGACGCGTTAATGGATTTCTTTTCGGTTCTTGGATCTCATTGTTAAGTTGTTCTGTTTGGATTTGTTTGGTTTGTTTTTAATACCAAAGCGACGCGGCAGGTTCACAGTGACGTCTCCTGCTTCGTTGCTGTTTGGTGATATTTATTTTAAGTTATAATAAAATGACGGAAAAACCAATCGCGTTTGTGTTGCCTGTGTTTCTGTCCGGTGAGTGAACTGTTCAACTTTTCTACTAAACCTGGATGTGGATCATGAAACTTTTGAGTCTTTAAGATCCTATGGATAAGTGTGAACATTTGCGTCCCCTTTTTATGCCGTTTTATGACATGGTTTAATTTTAATAATGCAAAAAAAAAAAAAATTACTTTTAACACAAATTCCCAAATTGTACATTTTCCAGATATCAATAACTGAGTAGAGAATACATTTCCTTCTCTTTTTTTGCTAGATTTTTTTTTTTTTTTTACAAATTTACATTTACATTTTTATATATATTTTTTTTAGATAAATTATAATGTTTAATAAAACAAAAAACAATTTTTTTCCCTTGTTCCGTTCAAAAACCCATAAAGGGGGGTGGGGGTGCAAACTTTTGCTCTCAGCTGCATATTCACATTAATAAAACAAACAATGTTTATCATATAATTTACTTCAAAGTGTGCTGTGCGCCCAGTCTACAGTCGTAAACATAGCTTGTTGCTAGGTAACGTGATTTTTTACACACTTCCTCACTTTAATAATTTTTTGCCCATTTTTATGAAGGGTGCCAATAATTTTTGGAAGTCAGTTGGATGACGTGAGGACGATGCAGCAAACGAAACCCGGATTGGATCACGTTTGTCCACAAGGATGTATCCTGATTCACAATTCAATACAGACTATCTGGACGTATCCAGGGTCACTATTGAATACGGACCACGAGGACGTATCCTGGGTCAATATTCAATAAAGGACCACGAGGACATGTCCTGGGTCAATATTCAATACAGACCATGAGGACGTATCCTGGGTCACTATTCAATACGGACCACAAGGATGTATCCTGGGTCACTATTCAATACGGACCACAAGGATGTATCCTGGGTCACAATTCAATGCAGACCACGAGGATGTATCCGGGGTCACTATTGAATATGGACCACGAGGACGTATCCTGGGTCACTATTCAATACAGACCACGAGAGGACGTATCCGGGGTCACTATTGAATATGGACTACGAGGACATATCCTGGGTCACTATTCAATACGGACCACGAGAGGATGTATTTGGGGTCACTATTCAATACAGACCGCAAAAGGACCTATTTGGGGTCACTATTCAATACAGACCGCGAAAGGACCTATTTGGGGTCACTATTCAATACGGACCACGAGAGGACATATCCGGGGTCACTATTCAATACGGACCACGAGAGGATGTATTTGGGGTCACTATTCAATACAGACTGCGAAAGGACCTATTTGGGGTCACTATTCAATACAGACTGCGAAAGGACCTATTTGGGGTCACTATTCAATACGGACCACGAGAGGACGTATCCGGGGTCACTATTGAATATGGACTACGAGGACATATCCTGGGTCACTATTCAATACGGACCACGAGAGGATGTATTTGGGGTCACTATTCAATACAGACCGCAAAAGGACCTATTTGGGGTCACTATTCAATACAGACCGCGAAAGGACCTATTTGGGGTCACTATTCAATACGGACCACGAGAGGACATATCCGGGGTCACTATTCAATACGGACCACGAGAGGATGTATTTGGGGTCACTATTCAATACAGACTGCGAAAGGACCTATTTGGGGTCACTATTCAATACAGACTGCGAAAGGACCTATTTGGGGTCACTATTCAATACGGACCACGAGAGGACATATCCGGGGTCACTATTCAATACGGACCGCGAGAAGACCTATTTGGGGTCACTATTCAATACGGACCACGAGAGGACATATCCGGAGTCACTATTCAATATGAATGATTCCCAGATCCAAAAGTATTGGCACCCTTGCATATGGTGGCATTATATACAGTGTGTGAAAGAGAAAATAACAGAACACAGACTGATTATTGATGAGGTTTATTCACAGAAAATATACAGAACTTGACAGGAGTCCTGATTAAACTTTCTAAGCAACAAATTAAAAAGAAAAGATACATCCAGCATATTCCTAGCTCTTCTGTGCCAGAAAACACGACTGAGGCGCTTAAACGAAAGACCCGTTCCAGACACCGGTCCAAAATAAACTTTAAACAGATTTTATACAAGATTAAAATCAACACCATATCCCCAGTAAGTCAGGTTTACTGAAAGTATAAGGCTTAGCATGTGCTGACGTCGTCATCAACGTGGTACTGGGCTACGACGCGGAAATACGGTGTGCGGGAGTTGTCATGGAGACGGGAATTCCCCAGAGATTTCCTCAGGATGTGTGTCCGTCGCTCACTCGGGTACAGCAGGAGGCCAGTCCACATCCACCGACTGACAACAACACCACATGCTTTAAAACTGCTTCATTGGCACTAAAATGCTAATATAACACGCTAACATCACATCACTTCCCACTTTCACCTTCAAGCTTTACAGAAGCACTTATAGAAATTAATTTTTACTGAAATATTATGATTCTGGTGCTAGCACGTGGAGGATTAAAGTGATTTGGGTTGCCCAAGATGGCGGCTGCCTGAGATTTACATCATTTAGCTACAAAGACTAGCTAAATGTGTGTGGCATCACTGAACACCTGGATGTAGTTAAAGGTTCTGGAAACTTCCATAACTCGCTAGAACATCAAGCACCAAAGATACACTATATTGCCAAAGGTTTTGGAACACCCTTCCAAATTATTGAGTTCAGGTGTTGTTTTTCAGGGGTTGGACTCGGCCTCTTAGTTCCAGTGAAAGGAACTCTTAATGCTTCAGCTTCGTACCAAGACATTTTGGACAATTTCATGCTCTTTGTGGGAACAGTTTGGGGATGACCCCTTCCTGTTCCAACATGACTGCACACCAGTGCACAAATCAAGGTCCATAAAGACATGGAAGAGTGAGTTTGGTGTGGAGGAACTTGACTGTCCTGCACAGAGTCCTGACCTCAACCCCATAGAACACCTTTGGGATGAATTAGAGTGGAGACTGTGAACCAGGACTTTCAATCATTTGATGGGGTGTGCCAAAACTTTTCCCTATTGTATATTGTCTAATTGACCAGATTAGTTTAAATATCTCGTCTAGAATTATTTAAAATGTTGTGGCGCAATGAAACGAACAAACCTCCACGTCCAGCTCCAGGATGTCCGCCTCCGTCTCCATGAGGGCCCCGAGGTTGGGCTTCGTCCGGCCGAAATCTCCGTGAACAAACTCTTTAATGTAGCTGTGTGGTGACTTGTTAAGGTCACGTTAACCTGCTTTCTGGTAAATGACAGAACTAATGTGGAGACGCCAAAGCAGTCTATCAACACTGAAATAAACTCAGAGTGTGTGTGTGTGTGTGTTTAAGGATACGTCCCAGCCTGGGTGCGTAGCTGCAGTGTGAAGTGGTGTGTATCCAGGTAGCTTGCACTCATGGAGTGAATGAGTCTCTGTCTGACGGCAAGCGGCCTGCGATGGAGGACTCGGAGTGGGGTTTTCTGATCGATCTTCAGCTCCTACACACACACACACACACACACACAAACGGTGGTGAAAACCGCCCAACGCAGAATTATTAATTCATAGATTATCCTAAAGTTTATCTATTTATCCCAAACATTTATCTCTAATTACATAAATTACTACTTAAAGACAGATAGACAGACAGACAGACACATCCCTGAACAGACATTCTTACCTGCTGCTCCTGATTTATATTACACTGATATAACAGAAGCTAATAAATAAAATAAATAGATTTTTATTATTTATTCAAAAGCCTTAGTCTAGACACTTTCCACTTCTTTTGACATTTCCACTGATATAGTCATGAACACTGAGGATGGTAAACCTTGATGTTTTCCAAAAAGTCCAGATCTGCCGATGTTATAGGCTTCTGTGTCCAGATGAGGGCGCTGTAGGACTTGGTCTTTTCTTCTTCTCCCACTTTCATCCGACTTGTAGCTTCTCTACAGACACACAACATAATAACAGCTGTAGAAAATGTAGCTATGGCTATGTAACCAGTATATTTATATCTTTTAAAACACACACACACACACACACACACACACACCTGGTTACGATCTGCAGATCTCGGACTCGGATTTTGTCGGAAGCCGTGTTGATGGTCTGCACAGATGAGAGTGATGAAGAGAAAACGAATAAGGAATGATCAGACGATTGCGTGAAGAGAGAGACGTTAGCGTCGGTTCCGTACCTCCTGAAGTTGTCTTATTTCGGCTTTGTTGAACTTCGCTCTGTGTGGGTTCAGGAGCTCGATGGCGAACGGACGTCCTGCAGGAGAAACATCACCATGTCACTGACCTCGATGTTTTCCAGATGTTTACTTTTCCCTGATCTGGCACAACTTACTCAGAAAGTATTAGCTTGCGACATTGAGAAATACAGAGATGATAATAATACAGAGACATTAATTCTTCAGCTTAGACTTTAGAATATAAGGTTAGTCTAAAAACACATCTAGTTTCCTATGGTTTCTATGTGATGCTGCCACCACCATGCTTCCCTACACGTGATATTTGAGAAGCTTTTAAATGTCTTTTAATCCCTATTTCTGTGTTAGCAAGTGAAACTTTTACCACAGAGGAATGGATGAAAATAGTCAATTATACATATATATAACATACACAGATCAGGCATAACATTATGACCACCTGCCTAATATTGTGTTGGTCCCCACTTTGCTGCCAAAACAGCCCTGACCAATCAAGGCATGGACTCCACTAGATCCCTGAAGATGTGCTGGGATCACCCACTAACAGGTGCCATGATGAGGAGATCATCAGTCTTATTCACTTCACCTCTCACTGCTCACAGTGTCATGCCTGATCGGTGTATGTAAATAAAAGTGAATCCAATGACTGTGACGCACCGTTTCCTAAAGTCCGTACGTCCACGTCTTCTCTCCCCGATGAGCAGAAGTTGAAACCTGTGAAAAAAAAAGAGTGCACACACAAGATCCAGCAAGTATTAACTCCAATCCTATGAGGTACTTTGACTATTGGGGTGTTCCCAAGCTGCACTTGCCCCAGAGCCTCAACAGCAGAACCCTTCACTAAAGCCTGGTCTAGAGGGAGATCGAACTGTACGAGATCTCAAACGAAACCCAGGCTTGCAGCAAGGTGATAACAGGAAGGACCTAGAGGGCAGAGGAAGTCCAGTCCATGCCATAATGAAGTGGTGGAAGCTCTGGTTCCCAGAAGACCTAGTTTTGGAAGTGGTAGGGCAAGGTGTAGGGTACTACCATACCTGAGGCCAGGAGAGGCATAAGCCCCAACAGGAAGAGGTTTGGGCAGGGATTGGGGAGGCTTGAACCACCATGATTGATGGAATGAGTTTTTTAACTTGATTGGGCACATGAATGGAGGGACAAGGCAGCCTGCAGATTCCTGATCAGACCCTTCCAACCTCATATTCTGAAATACTGCAGATACACCAGAATGCCTACTGTGCAAGAGGAGAGGAACAATGGAAAACTGAAGCTGCTGCCCCAGAGTCTTCTCTGTCCCAGAGAACCATGACCATGTGGGGCATTTCCTAATAAATGAGCATGACCTCCATAAACTGTAGCTGGAATTCGATCCAAGGACTTACCGGAGAATAATGTCAGGTCAGAGTCTACCATGACTCTGTTGACCAAGATAAAGGAGGTGAAGAGAGGCAACAAGTCATCTATGAAATTCTTTCAGAAAAGTGATGCCCCAAGCGATGAAAGGTCACGTGCAGACCAATCAAAGTGGATTGAGAGGAGTGACCGTCCAGTCCCTCATCAGAGCCATGGAGTGTGTGTAAGTTTGAGTCTGGTCACGATCCTGACTGGGTCACGTGAGTAACAATGTCTGATCCGATTCTGAAAGACCTGAAACCTCCACTGACCCTAGGGTAATTGTGGTGTTTCTGAATATAATGAGCAACCTTGACCATTTATGTGTAGATGTAAACAGTGTTGAGCTCACTGACCATCAGCTTTGAAGGCGGCCAGAAGAGGATCGGCGATCAACTCTTCCACCGATCCCTCCATCCGTCTCTCTCCATCTATCACCCAGGGGGTCTGAGGAAGCTCCCGGGAGAACTTATTATACCTCCCTAAGAGGAAGGTAGAGAAAATCATCAAGATCATCCACTAACGTCCTCGACAAACACATGAGCCACACTTTACCTGCTATGAAGACAGATGTATGCAGGCATGTGGTCTGAAGCGGAGTGCACGTGCTGGAGGGTGAGACAGGTGGACACGGGTAATGTCTACAGAGACACACAGAAAAGACGTCAGTGAATACGGACGCCAGCCTGGACGTAGTGATTTGCGCCTGATTTCGGATTGGGTTACAGTGTTGTAGTATGGAAGTCAGAGAGGTTGAAGGTTTCTAACCTGAGGAACTTTGATTCCGAGATCTTCTCCAGCGCCTTCACCACAGCCATCCTAGTGAACACAGACTGGGGAAGAGCCACAGGGCTGAATACACCGCTGACTTCAGATCAGAAACAAACCCTAAATCCTTCTCAGTCTCAATTACTACTCAAGCATACAGACTGATTATTATGACAACGTAACCATGACAACAGGTGTTCGAACTAGAAAAGGAATAAGACGCATTAACGCAAGAAAGAACGGTTTGTTTCTGCTTACAGCCTTGTTCTTCGTCGGTTTAAAGCAATCCGGACACTCCGTAGCCCTGCGAACGACACGCAGATCGTCACTTAAACACATTTGGAAAGCTGCTAAGGAGTAAAAAGAGAAGGAAGAAGAGAAGAGAAGAGAAGAGAAGAGAAGAGAAGAGAAGAGACGTACAGGAAGTGGCAGTCTCCGTCTGTTTCTGGATGCACGAAACCCACGCTGACCTCAAAGGCACTCTGAAGAATAGAATGTAGGAAAATAATCAACGACGGGGTGAATCGGAGTCCGCCGTTACAGCCATATACCCGCATGTCTCTCATTTCTTTTACATCACACAACTTATCAATAGCTAAAATCAATAAAAAAAAACCCTGACATCCATAATAAACATCTCCTTACAGAAAACGTCGCCATAGCAACTATTACACGTCGCTAAATAACAACACGCTTGATCTGGAGCATCCGAAAACACGTTACGGTGAATTATCTCTGTTGCTGCAGAAATCACAACATATTACAGCAAGTATCTTAATATTAACTTTAAAATATATATTTACACCACGACCAATCAGCTTTGAGAATCCCACGGTTTGCTAAAGTTAGAGGAACACTTACGTTAGTGAGCACCGTTGCTCCCAGCTCCTTGCCCACCAGTCCCTGTACGGCCCACTTGAAGGCGTCCTTCACCTGAACCACGTCCTCCTTATCCAGATACATGCTCTTCTCCCTGAGGCACACGGTGCAATACTCCATCTTACTATCCTGTACATCCTCAGTGAACATCAGAGCTTATTCATCTCAGCCCCAAGCACTAATTTAGTATTCCTCTGGACCTGGGTTCCTACTTTCATGCTGATTTTGGTCACCAGAATCTCCAGATTCAAGCACAGCTGGGTGACTTCGAGGAGACAAAAATGTCCAGGGTCCAGAACCAGGATTACGGAACCCTATTTTTAACCCGAAGTATCAACAGGAAGTGATGCGCTCTCATACCTCCACTCATCACCTCTATTTTATCATCTGAGGAAGCGACACTGTCTTCGCACAATGCCAAGACTATACAGAGAGAATCTTATTATTAATTAATCTTATCATGAATTAAAATTAGCCTTATGTCCTTTAGGTCATCATTTCCAGACGGATTCCCATTTCCCTCCACCCTCAAATCTGTATTTGTAACAAAAGTATAAAATTCCAGGGTTGGATGTTAGGTCCTATCTTCGTTTATTTTTCGTTGTCGGATCTGGTAAAGCTCCTAGAAGCGTGAAGAAGTAGCCTGAAATTGGACTTCTTTTTATAAATATGTTATAAACAAGCTACCGATTTCACTTGCTCAAGCTGTTTGAGCTAAACGAACAAATCAGTGAACGAATCATTTAACAAAATGACTCATATGATTCCAGAGTCACATGATTCCAGGTCTGTTTGGTTTCTGTGAAGCTGGTAAAACCAAAACAGACCAGAAAACAGTCGTAGCTCAAGTGGTTAAGGCTCTGGGTTGTTGACCGGAAGATCAGCACCGCCAAGCTGCCACCCGTTGGGCCCTTGAGCAAGGCCCTTAACCCCCACCTGCTCCAGGGGAGCTGCATCATGGCTGACCCTGCGCTCTGACCCCAACCCCCAAGGATGGGATATGCCAAGAAAGAAATTTCACTGTGCTGTAACATATATGTGACTTAGAAAACGTGTGCTGCTCACATACCTGACTTCCTTCTTGATGTGTAACCAGCAGGAGTGCTGCGAAAACGAGAGCCATGGTGAAGAACCGTACAGAGTAAGAGATCAATGAGTGAATCAGTGAAGCGTGCCATGAGGAGGTCAGCGTACCTCTCTGACGGACAGCTGAGCAGGAAGAGACACGGCCAGCATCAGACTCTCAAACTGGTAGTCGCCTTTCCTCACTGCCTCGGACACCTTCAGACAAAACGTGTACATCCATATCTCTATAGTCTCTTGCGAAAGTATCCACAGGACCAGGGGTAACTCTCAGTATGATGCCGCCACCACCGTGCTTCACTGTACTGACCAGTTATACAAGGCACTGTATATTAATCAGGCATAATATTATGACCAGCTGCCTAATATTGTGTTGGTTCCCCTTTTTGCTGCCAAAACAGCCCTGACCTTTTGAGGCATGGACTTCACTAGATCCCTGAAGGTGTGCTGTGGTATCTGACACCAAGATGTTAGCAGCAGATCCTTTAAGTCCTGTAAGTTGCAAGGTGGGGCCTCCATGGAGCATACATACAGGACTTAAAGATTGATAGATACTGACCACTGCAGACCGGGAACACCCCGCAAGAGCTGCAGTTTTGGAGATGCTCTGATCCAGTCGTCTATCCATCACAATTTGTCCCTTCATCAAACTCGCTCAAATCCTTACGCTTGTCCATTTTTCCTGCTTCTAACATCAACTTTGAGGACAAAATGTTGACTTTCTGCCTAATATATCCCACCCACTAACAGGTGCCATGATGAGGAGATCATCAGTCTTATTCACTTCACCTCTCACTGCTCACAATGTTATGGCTTAATGTTGTATTATCGTGTGATATCTCCTATGTTACTCCATCATCGATTCGGAATAGCATTTCGTTTGTATTTGAACGTGATTAATTCAGGATCCTGTGTACAGTCGTCTCTCACCTGTTTGGCGTAAGTTTGACCGCAGAAGTCCTGCAGCACCCCGACACACGCCACACACACCCCTGACGGCTCAGACTCGCCTTCCACGCTGGCGTTCTCCCCAGACGAAGGCTCAGATGACTCCAACTTCACTTTCTTACACGGCGGGTCCCCCGCCTCGGCCTCTCCTGAGGCATCATGGGATTGCTCGCCATCATGCTCACTGAGGAACACTAACAGCTCTTTACGTAGGTCCTACAGAGCAGCACGGACAAATAAATAAACAAACACTGATGTGATACAGACTGTACAAAAAATGCTCAGAGGGTCAGTGTGATGATACACACACACACACACACACAAACACACCTCACAGGACTGCTGATATGCCGAATATTTTCCCACACAGCAGAACCTGAGGACGCATCTCCCACAGCAGCCAGACGCCAACAGCTTCCTGATGACTGGACAGTCTTTATCTTTAAGTGACAGCATCACGGAGGGAGAGATAGACTCTGAGAGAAGAAGAGAGAAGAGAGAAAATCATAAAAATGACCACACGTCCTGTGGAAGATTTCCTGTAGAATCTGGGTGCATTTTACTTGACTGTTGTTGTTGTTTACAGTTTGGAGGTCAGACATTTTGAAGACTTGTACTTACTAGTGATCTTTAGTAACCTCTAGTGATCTAGTGACTAGTGACCTAGTCACTAGATGACTAGTGACACTAGTGACCTCTGAGCACACCCCTGACAGGTCTGTTACTCTTTACAATGCACAGTTCACTAAAAATCCAGTCCTCTGGAGTTGAACTCAGAAGCATAACACAGGCTTTTACTTCTCTCCTGATAAGACGCAGTTATAGTTATCATTTTGGCCAGATTCTGTCCCAAGGAAATATTTAAAGCACTTTTTTCTAATGCTGATTTGATTGAGTTCTGAATCTCAAACTATATACATCCTGGAAGTGCACAGAGACCACTGTGACATGGCATAGATCTAATTTAATCAACGTTACACCACCTTCGTAGGTTGGTATTCAGTTATTCAAGGTATTAGGGATTTTTTTTATTCCACTTATCCTGACGTTGATCTTAAACACATTACAGCACTTCCAGGTTTTTATTAAAACTGCAATCAGATGAACGTGAACATTGTTTATACTGTTCTGTAGTTAGTGGTGGATGAATTCCGTAACAGACCATAAGGGTTATGACAGAATAATAAGAATAACATCCTTGGTATTCAGTTATTTAAGTTGATTAGATACCCAGATACACATCCCGAACCCCTGAACCTCAGTGTGAGAGGTATGGTGATGTAATGAGGCTTAATGTAAGTGAGTCATGATGCTGAAAACATACATATTATGTCTGAGTATTATTTGGACTGCAGATCTGGCAACCCAGACATTACATATATGCCATATAAAAGGTTCAGATGAGGTTTTGATCAGGACACTAGTGCTCAGGGGATATTTAGAGAAAGTATCGCTGTCCTGCTTGACCAGAACATGAACTCACTCTGCTCTGGTCCAGCAAAACCACGTGATGGTTTCATTTTAGCGCAACACAATACCAATATTGTGTTATATGAAGTTGATTAGATAGGTATGGTATGGTGAGAGGTATGGTGAGGAGGCTTGATGTGAATATTTACAGCACCTGAGTCATGATGCTGAAAACATACACATTATGTCTGAGTGTTATTTGGACTGACGATCTGGCAACCCAGACATCACATATATGCCAAAGATAGATAGATAGATAGATAGATAGATAGATAGATAGATAGATAGATAGATAGATAGACGGACAGACAGATAAATAGATAGATAAATAGATAGATAGATAGATAGATAGATAGATAGATAGATAGATAGATAGATAGATAGATAGATAGATAGATAGATAGACTTTGTAGATTTCCCAATGGAAAATGTACAAAGTTATAAAGGCTTTAGATGAGGTTTTGATCAGGACACTAGTGCTCAGGGATATTTAGAGAGAGTAGAGCTGTCCAGTTTGACCAGTACATGGACTCACTCTGCACTCTGGTCCAGCAAAAACACGTGATGGTTTCATTTTAGCGCATTAAAGTAACTTGCACTAACCAGTTTAGCTCATATAACCAAACACTTACCTTCATGCGTTCAGCTCGTAAAGTGTTCACAATGACCCGGAAATACTTTTATTATTATTATTTATTATTATTTATTATTATTTATTATCATTACCATCTGTATGAATATCCGGCTCTGCTTGCGGGCGGCTCAATGAGTAACGTTAGCATGAGGATTTTCTGTTTTTATTTTGGTTTGTGTTATTAATTACTCAACGACAATGAAGCCATGTTGTTAAATATGTACTTTACACAACAGAATATAGGTCTTTGTTATCTTTGTTGTCTTTGTTTATTTATTTTTAATTTATTTTCAAATCTTTTAATTAAGCCAGGCGTAGAGCACGCCTCCTATTTTACGTCATTAGCGAGCGCCAGCAAACGCTGGTTTTTGGGTCCTTTCGCTCGCAGCCGGTAGCTCTCTGGAAGGTTCTGTTGTAATTTACCGTGAGACAGAACCGGGCCGAATCCGCGTCCATCCGAGCTTTGGGAGCGGTGTGCGGGTCAGCAGCGAGAGCGTGCGTTTTCCTTAAACCTTGATCAGAAGCAAATCAGCGAGATTTAACAATAATATTAAATAGAAATTTATAATAAAGATGCCCGAAGCCGCCATAGCAGTGCCGAAGGCTCCCAGCGGAGGCAAGAACAACGGAGGCACCTATGTGGACCGGGACAAACCGGCCCAGATTCGGTTCAGCAACATCAGCGCTGGAAAAGGTGAGTTTTTATTTTACATATATTTATATTTACACTCTGATTCTGCAATGGAAGCGTTGGATCTACTAAAGGCTAATGCTAATGCTAACTAGCCGCTGAGTGTGCGGGTTTACAGGCTGTAATGGAAGCTTTAGGGATGATGTATAAATAGATATATATATATATATATATATATATATATATATATATATATATATATATAAGCAAGCTTCCGGTCAACTAGCACGCTGAAATCCCGTATTGCAGCATTAGTTAGAGAAAGAGGAGCTTTGAGAGAGAAACAGAGAGAAGCTCCATGACAGCGCCTTGTATGGTCATGATGCTGCAGCGACGCCCCTCAGCTCGCCATGTCTCTCTCTCAGGGCTGGACGGTGTGTGATCACTGGCGCATCGCGATACTCGATACGCGCGATACTTTACCGCGATATCCCAGCAATCCAGAAATGCTTAATGGTTATGTGTAAATCCGCATGTGACATGTTTATTTAACGTTGATGGAAGGAGTCTCAGGTGATTCATGACAGATTGCAGGATTTCTGGATCTCAGTGGTGTTATTCTTTGTTATTGTTCTTTTATTTAAATTGTTTGACGTTTAAGTAAAATAATCTGAATCGTAATCGATTTATATTTCTCGGTGAGTTCGGGAAGAATGACCGAGTTGACCAGCATTATACATCCATGATGAATTGTGGTACTCTGAGGCGAGAGCGTGTTGTGTTGATGCCAATGTGTGTTTTTGTGTCCCGACAGCCGTTGCCGATGCCATCAGGACGAGTCTCGGCCCTAAAGGCATGGACAAAATGGTACGTCTTACTTACCATCCTCCATATTTGCTAATATTCCTAGAAGAAATGTAGTTATTGTAGGCAGCATTATGGTAACTTTATGTAAATCTCAAGCATTGCCAACCTTCAATATGAAATAAGAATTTTAAAAAAAGACCTTTCTAGTTATTCTCGTCCACCCCTCCTCCCCCAATCCGTGTCGATCTGTTTACACTTTAGACACTAAATAGGGTTGATTTATGTGTGATGATGATTTGTGTCGTAGATCCAGGACGGGAAAGGAGACGTCACCATCACTAATGACGGAGCCACCATCCTGAATCAGATGCAGGTCCTTCACCCTGCTGCGAAAATGGTGAGACACCAGCAAGAGTCCTGTTTCTGTAGAGTCTCTGAAACAGAGGGGGGAAAAGGAAACACTTATTGTGTGTGTGTGTTTTAGCTGGTCGACCTGTCCAAGGCTCAGGACATCGAGGCTGGAGATGGCACTACATCGGTCGTGGTGATCGCTGGAGCTCTGCTAGACTCCTGCGCCAAGCTGCTACAGAAAGGTACACAGACATCTTGAACACACTGCATCATCCTACACACTGATCAGCCATAACATTATGACCACCTGTCTAGTATTGTGTTTGACCGACCCTGCCTCCGGTTCACCACTGTTCCTTCCTTGGACCACTTTTGATAGATACTGACCACTGCAGACCGGGAACACCCCACAAGAGCTGCAGTTTTGGAGATGCTCTGATCCAGTGGTCTAGCCATCACAATTTGGTCCTTCGCCAAACTCAAAGCTCAAATCCTTACGCTTGTCCATTTTTCCTGCTTCTAACATCAACTTTGAGGACAAAATGTTGACTTGCTGCCTGATATATCCCACCCACTAACAGGTGCCATGATGAGATCATCAGTCTTATTCACCTCACCTGGTCATAATGTTATGGCTGATCGGTGTATATTTATATAAAACTATTGTGATTATTCTGTAATGATCTCGGCTGCATCACTTCTCCAATTATTACATTTATCCTGGAGATTTTTTTTAAATACACATGGCATGTTCCATCCGTGTCACAAGAAACGTGTGCCGTTTTCAGACGTCCTCCGTGTCTTAGAAACTCAGCTGTAGTTGAGAGGAGATTGTCCACTCTGATCGTCTTAATTCAGATCTTGATTGATTAATCAGTGCACTGTCCAGTCACTCAGTGTTACTTCCCGCCCTCTAAAGCGTTACCGTTCGTTCCCCAGGCATCCATCCCACCACCATCTCCGAGTCCTTCCAGAAGGCGGTGGATAAGGGTGTGGAGATCCTGACCTCCATCAGCCAGCCGGTGGAGCTGAGCGACCGCGAGACTCTGCTGAACAGTGCCACCACCTCACTGTGCTCCAAAGTGGTGTCCCAGTACTCCAGCCTGCTCGCCCCGATGAGCGTGGACGCCGTCATGAGGGTCATCGACCCGGCCACCGCCACCAGCGTTGACCTCCGAGACATCAACATCGTCAAGAAGCTCGGGTGAGTCACGCGCAGCACAGATGATTGAGGCGGAAGATCCTAGAATCGGATTTCTGTAATTTTATTTATTTTTAACACAAAATCTCTGAAACGGGCGTGGTGATCTCGGGGTCGTGTCTCAGCTGTCTCAAATACACTTGTTGCTGTTTTTCAGTGGAACCATTGATGACTGTGAGCTGGTGGACGGCCTGGTTCTGACCCAGAAGGTGGTGAACAGTGGACTGTCCCGAGTCGAGAAGGCCAAGATCGGTCTGATCCAGTTCTGTCTGTCTCCACCCAAGACTGATGTACGTACAGAGACCACGCCCCTTACACATCATACTGTCCAGACCAGATACGGCTTATTCACCAGATCCTTATAGGGAATACATATAGCTTCCTCTCTCTCTCTTTCTTTCCTTTTCCCTTCATTTATGTCTCTCTCTCTCTCTCTCTCTCTCCTTTTTTCACTATCCTTCTCTTTGTCTCTCTCTCTCCTTTTTTCACTATCCTTCTCTCTCTCTCTCTCTCTCCTTTTTTCATTATTCTTCTCTGTCTCTCTCTCTTTTTTTTCACTATCCTTCTGTCTCTGTTTCTGTCTCTCTCTCTCTCTCTCTCTCTCCTTTTTTCACTATCCTTTGTCTGTCTCTCTCTCCTTTTTTCATTATCCTTCTCTTTGTCTGTCTGTTTCTCTCTCTCTTTTTTTCACTATCCTTGTCTGTTTCTCTCTCTCTCTCTCTCTCTCTCTCTCTCTCTCCTTTTTTCACTATCCTTCTCTTTGTCTCTCTCTCCTTTTTTCACTATCCTTCTCTTTGTCTGTCTCTCTCTCTCTCTCTCTCCTTTTTTCACTATCCTTCTCTTTGTCTCTCTCTCTCTCTCACTCACTCTGGAACCCCTCCATCTTGTCTGTCAGTGAATTGGATTAGATCGGATTGGGCTTTGAATTGAATCAGGACCAGATTCCTGAATTGTAGTGAATGAATGTCCTGGAGTGTTTAGTGGTTAATCTGAGTCGTATTGTAAACGACACATGGGTGTGTGTATCGGACCGTACCCACGGAAAGAGAGATCCTCTCAGGTTTTCCAGGTGAATTTGATTTTTAAGAATTTTTATGTCCTAATCTTTTTTTTCTTCTTGTTGTTTCCTGGTGTCCAGATGGATAACCAGATCGTGGTGTCGGATTACGCACAGATGGACCGCGTGCTCCGTGAGGAGAGAGCTTACATCCTCAACCTGGTCAAACAGATTAAGAAAGCTGGCTGTAACGTCCTGCTCATCCAGAAATCCATCCTCAGGTAGCAAAAGATGATAAACTAATAAATCAAGCTATAGAACAATCCAGTAAAACACCAAGAATTAGACACTTTAAAGATCAGTGCTGTGTTCTGTGTGGCTTCAGAGATGCGCTGAGCGATCTTGCTCTTCATTTCCTGAACAAGATGAAGATCATGGTGGTGAAGGACATCGAGAGGGACGAGATCGAGTTCATCTGCAAGGTGAGGATACGCTGCACTTCAGTCTGCTTTCTCAGAGGAAAATCCTACAGAAATAAACTGAAGTAATGCTTTTAATTCTTTTCTTTTTTTCCCAGACAATCGGCACCAAACCCATCGCCCACATTGACCAGTTCACACCGGAGATGCTGGGCTCAGCTGAGCTGGCCGAGGAGGTGAGCCTGGACGGCTCGGGCAAACTGGTCAAGGTGAGACGACACACTGATCTGAGCACAGCGTCACTAGAGCTCTCTCTATAGCTCACTGAAAGTGTTTGATGATATCACACTGCTATTTCTTGATACTGTGTGTGTGTAGATCACCGGTTGTTCCAATCCAGGAAAGACGGTGAGCATCGTGGTGCGCGGCTCCAACAAGCTGGTGATCGAGGAGGCCGAGCGCTCCATCCACGACGCCCTCTGCGTCATCCGCTGCCTCGTCAAAAAAAGGTGTCCACTTCATCCCTTTATACAGTATGATAGCACTATCACCTGCTTATTACCTTAACTTTTATCCAGAAAACCTGCAGTTGTATAGGTTTAACAACACAAACGTTAACATTCCTGTCAGGGAAATAAACCAACACTTTAAGGATCAAGTATAAAACACGTGGACGATGTGTGTTAGCATCGTTTAATCGTTCCTACTGCAATAATTAGTTTATATTACATGCTGCCTTTTTCACAGCCTTTACAGCATTGAGAACGATTACGTTTATTTATCATATTTGCCTCTCGCTCTTTCAGAGCTCTCATTGCAGGCGGCGGCGCTCCGGAGATCGAGCTGGCTCTGCGCTTGGCCGAGTACGCCCGCTCTCTGGGTGGCATGGAGGCGTACTGTGTGCGCGCCTACGCCGACGCCCTGGAGGTCATTCCCTCCACGCTGGCCGAGAACGCCGGGCTCAACCCCATCTCCACGGTAACAGAGCTACGCAACAGGCATGCTCAGGGCGAGACGACGGCTGGCATCAACGTGCGCAAGGTGGGCACACCAGACGAGCTGGTGTTTTACACACTAACAGTCAAAACATGGCGACAAACCAGTAAGGAATCAGGAATGAAACACTTTAGGGGTGTGCTGTTAAAGGAAAATAATCAGTGACACGATGATATACTGAGGTTGATTATTTTCCTGTAACTGTTGTTGCAAGTTTTAGCGTATTAATATAATAAACGCGCTTTCTGTCCATTTATCGTTACAATTCAGTCAGAGATTTCAGCTATGCTGTGGTGTAAATGTTATATAGTGGAGGTAAAGGCTTTTCTCTCTCCATCAGGGTGGCATCTCTAACATCTTGGAGGAACTGGTGGTCCAGCCTCTCCTGGTCTCCATCAGCGCCCTGACCCTCGCTACGGAAACCGTGCGCAGCATCCTCAAGATCGACGATATTGTAAGTGACTGGTGTAATAAAGTGACGTCTTTAACATGACCGAAGCGATTAAAACCCGCTCCTGACGCTCTCGTTTCCTCTGCAGGTGAACACACGATAAGGTGCATGTGTGTGAAGAGAGCACTGATGGACTGAAGCACTGCTGCTGAAGGATGTGGGGACCTCACCAAACACCTCGCCATGACCAACCGTTCATGAGCTTTCTGTAGATGTTACGTTGCGTAATTTAATAAACTCTTTTTTTTTGGACTCCTGTATTCTCTTTTCTTCATTTCATCATCACTACACTGATCTGATGCTTCTTATAAAGGAGTCCTGAATGTCTGGATTAAACTAGGTTTTGTTACTTCTACATATTTTCCCAGGTTATTAGCTATTAGTTCAAAACGTAAAGAATTTAAACACATTTTGGTGTAAAGTGTAAAAAAAAGAAAAGGGTTTGTCGTCATACAATTAAAGTAAAAGTGTAATATTGTGCGGACATTCCTCCTTTATCTCGCTTACTGAAGAAAAGAAAAGCCGCTTTAATCTCATTAACTTCTTTAGGCCGTCCCTGTTGGCTCGATCCCAAACGACCTTCTTGTTTGTCCCTCTGGTACACTACATAGGGCGCTGAGTGAACTGTCGCGCGCCTCACATAGCGCACTTCAATAGGGAGTGGAAGTGGGATTGGGATTGGGCCGGTGTTGGCTTCACCACGCGACGCCGTTGCTATGGAGTTCTGAGAGAAAGAGAGAGAGGGGAGGAGGAGGAGGGGAAGCGGGAGGCAAACTCGGCCTAGTTGTGTTAGTTTTATTTGTTGTTATTTATTAATGAAAGATATGGACGGTTCCCATCGCGCTAACGTGCTCGTTACATCCTGTCTGAAAACACCGGTGGATCCGCACACGAAAGTCCCGCTGGCTTTATACGAGAGAGCGCGCGCTGCCCCGGGTATAACGGATAATGAACAGGTGAGGCACTTCCGGTTTAGTTTGGGGACCGAAATTTCTTATGTTGTTCACTGAAATGAAAATGTCAATAGACTTTAAGTTTTTATATATAATAATAAATAATTAAATGTTTATTAGGCGATTTTTTTTTAGCTTACCTTCAAAATATGTAAAGAATGATGATAAATGATTTCAGCCATGACTTCAGAGCAAAAGTGTTATGTTGCTGGAAAAAATCTGAATTTCCGGTCCGAAAAATTACTTGAATTTTTATTGCTTGAATTGGTCATTTTTATACAGATTTAGTTCTACAGGCCAGGGTAGATCCTGGGGGCGGGGCTTTGGGGTAACCATTAGTCATTTTATACAGACTCTACAGTTCTACAGGCCAGGGTAGATCCTGGGGGCGGGGCTTTGGGGTAACTATTAGTCATTTTATACAGACTGTACAGTTCTACAGGCCAGGGTAGATCCTGGGGGCGGGGCTTTGGGGTAACTATTAGTCATTTTATACAGACTGTACAGTTCTACAGGCCAGGGTAGATCCTGGGGGCGGGGCTTTGGGGTAACCATTAGTCATTTTATACAGACTCTACAGTTCTACAGGCCAGGGTAGATCCTGGGGGCGGGGCTTTGGGGTAACCATTAGTCATTTTATACAGACTACAGTTCTACAGGCCAGGGTAGATCCTGGGGGCGGGGCTTAGGGGAAGTGAGGTGGGTGTTAAATCTGGGTCTAACCCACCTACTAACGAGATTTAATGTGGAATTAATTAGAGATTTAATGTAGGAAAAAAATAGACTAATCTTACCTAATGCACCTGTAATTATATAACTATATAATAAATGTGGGTGAATGACGTTGTTTTGCGTCACGGATATTTTATGTTAAAATTTGTACACACCACAAAATGTTTATTCAGTTTCTGCAGGCTCAATAATGTTGAGGAAATGTGTTGATGTCACAGTCAGATGAGAGTGTGTGGTGTTTTAACCACTCATCACCAGCAGGGGGAGCTTTCTCATAACACTGACTGCTATCAATCACACCGTAACTCATCACATTCTACACAATTCAGTTCAGTTCATTCCGCTCGGTCAGGTGTTTCAATAACAGCACCTCGTACTAATATGTTATCGTTTTTATGGCAACACCTCATTCACAGGGTTGGCCAAAAAAACGTGTTATTATTTATCAAAGAAAAACATGGCTTTGTTAATATAGTGAAGCTTTCTTTAAGGATATACTTATTTAGTAGCATTTAAGGATGGAGTCTCCAATGTCAGTGTTTTGTAAGCTGGAATCTATTAGTTTATTTATAACAAGATATATAAAACATATTGCCAAAAGTTTTGGGACACCCCTCCAAATCATTGATGTTTTTTTTTCAGGGGTTGGACTCGGCCCCCTTAGTTCCAGTGAAAGGAACTCTTAATGTGTGAACAGTTTGGGGATGACCCCTTTGTTTGTTTGTTTGTTTAAAAGACATTATGATGTTTCTATAGCATTCTCAAACTTATATCAGTGTAGTAATGCCCAGAGTCATTCTTTCTTTCTTTCTATGATCACTTGGATTGCCAAAAGACATAAGTCCAATGTCACTCAAACCTCTGATCCATTTTTCTACATATCAGAAGGAGTCTGACGAAGAATCAGACCCAGGAACTGATGACGCTCACGCTGAAGTCAGCTGCGCTCAGCTCCCCTGGCCTGCCGATCACCTTGACCTGCATGAGCTGTACCTTTCTAATGAGCAGTACTACTGCAAGCTGGAGCAGCTGAGGAGAGCTCACCTTCACACCATGGCTGATCTCGAGCTCATGTACCTCAAGAAACTGGAGCTGAAGGGCAGTGAACCTCTGAGCAAACATGACAGAGCCTGTCTGTGAGTTCCTGTGTTCAGTTTCTCACATTAATGGTTTGTTGTTGGGATTGAAAACATTGTCCGGGTGAACCAAAGGCAAAGATGGAAATTGGTTAACCTCCATAACTTTGTTAATTGCATGGGATCTCTGGGGAATGTACACCGATCAGCCATAACATTGTGAGCAGTGAATAACTCTGATGATCTCCTCATCATGGCACCTGTTAGTGGGTGGGATATATTAAGCAGCAAGTGAACATTTTGTCCTCAAAGTTGATGTGTTAGAAGCAGGAAAAATGGACAAGTGTAAGGATCTTAAACCTTCATATTGGGATGTCTTTCTTCTTCAGTGGTGTGGGAGTAAATTTGTTTAATTGCCGTGTGTTTGTCTGTAGGCTGCAGTGTCATCAGATAAACGGTACGACTGGGGGAAAACTGAAGAAGTCTCACTTGGCCCATGAACTCTATGTGGATGAGGTTTGCAACGGTGACCGTGGTGACCATGTCAACCAAAACATTACGAAAGATCTTCTCAGCTCACCGAAGGAACACATCAAAAACATGTGGCAAGGATTCCGTGTTGATAAAACATCCCCAAATAAGCAGAAACCTTCCTCAACGTCGCTAGAGAACCATCCAGGTAACCATCAAGCCACAGTGGAACCAAAGCGAGTTCAAAGGTCTACAAAAGGAAGAGGAAGGTCAAAAGAGGAAGGCTGGCGTCCACAGGTGACGGTGCCCAAGCCTTTCCAGATGACACTCCGGGAGACGGAATACAAACACAAGGTGGTCAGGTCTCGTGCTGAAATCGAACGGGAGAACGAGGAGCTGCGGCGAGAGATAGAAGAGCTGACCGAGTGTCAGCGCAAGTTCAGAGCCACTGCGGTGCCTGCTCACGTGCGCATGCCGCTGTACGAGGAACTGCGGGAGCGAGACGAAGAACGGCGTCGCCAGTTACGGGCCACGGAACAACGGCGCCTCCTCACCACTCAGAGGCCCTTTAGCTTTCTGGAAAGGGAGCAAATCAAGAAACAGCAGAAGGAGCTCACTGAGGAGCAAGAAGAGCACAGGAGGCGGCCATTTCGCGCCAAACCGGTTCCCTGGGCGGTTAAAGAGGCAGCGACGGGCGAGCGTCAAAAAGAAGAGCAGCTCTACCGGGAAATCAAGAAAGAGATGCGAGCGACAGAAATGCTCCTGAGCGCCAACGAGCCGCCCAGCATGCTGTCCAAACGGATCAGTGAACGCCGAATGCAGAGACAAGAGCGATCGGCACCGACCGCAGGCATCAGAATCAGCTCCCAGGTGCCAGACTTCGACGCCAGATATAGGCGCTTCCAGAAGCAGCTGGCAAGAAAGCGTGAATTTCGACCTCTGACAGCTTGTGAACCCTTCATGCTGTGCACGGCTAACATCAACCCGCGTAAAGAGCGCCTCACAGTCGACACTGAGGCAGGGGGGAGGAGCCAGAGCGCATCACAGGGCCTGTTTGTGTCTCTTTCTCCTCGAACACCTTCGTCTTCTGTGTGTTCATCTCTCTCTGGGAGCCGTGAATACTTACCTTCCAAAATTACTGACGCAGCCAAGAAACGTCAGGAGGCTGTTAGGTAACTGCACCCAGCCTGGTGATTGATAAACAACTAACCAACCAGCTCAGGACTTTCCAAACATCAATTAGCTTGACTAGTCTTTTCCGTGTTTGTCAAAGGTTTCTGTGCTTCCCTTGCAAAATTTTCCCCATAGATCCTCGGTCTGTATAGCTGTATCCAGTGTTTTAGTATAAGACTTGCTGATCACATATATATACGATCCCAACCACCCATCAACCAATCAAGTGCAAGCACGATCCCTTCAACCTCCACCTCTTTCCAGCACCCCAATCCAGTGTGTCCCAGCTTTCTTGCCTTCCTCCCAAGTCACCCCTCTAGC